>NW_013669983.1:74158-79336 GCF_000517525.1 Limulus polyphemus
TAGACAAATTTATTTGTAGTTCAAGTGCAAAACCTCACCTCCAATTTTTAGGGATGGACATAGCCTAATAATTAGTGTTTAAACTGACGAATCCAAAGTGAGTAGTGCCTTTTTGTGGCATCTGGATCCACAGTTTAAACACTAATTATTAGGCTATGTCCATCCCTAAAAATTGGAGGTGAGGTTTTGCACTTGAACTACAAATAAATTTGTCTAGGCTTAGCGAACACAATAGGACACAAAAGCAGAGGTCAGAGTTGCGGTATTTCTTGTAGCGCGTGTGGAAAGTTGGGCAGAGAAAGGTTTGGCTTGGTTTGAAGTTAAGTACAAAGCTACACAATGGGCAATCTGTGCTACGCTTTGTGCTTAACTACAAACAACAACACAACAACAACAATGCTTACCTGAAGGTTGTTAGTATATCTGAGAATATCACAGTAGTACCGTAGACCTTTGGGGTTACCTTTTTACCCGAAGGTTATCAGTGTACCAGAGAATAATGTAGACCCCCCTCGGTACAAATATGCGCTACAAAGGAGTCTATATTAAGATTTAACTTTCAAATGAAAATATAATCCCATTTTTCTCAAAGTGTATTAATGCAGTTTGCAACTTTTGAAGGAGTAACCTTCAGCGGACTTCAGTTTTTATGATAAAAGCAATAAATCCTGACAATTTTACTGCAAAAAATCATTTCAGGTAGAGTTATATTAAAAGAAAAAAAACCCGATAAACTTCTAACGGTTTCGATGGGTGGACTTGTCTTCATCAGGGATAAAAGCAGAATGCCCCCCAGTAGCACAGCGGTATGTCTGCGGATTTACAACGCTAGAATCCGGGTTTCGATACCCGTGGTGGGCAGATCACAGATAGCCCATCGTGTAGCTTTGTGCTTAACTTAACAAACAAACAAACAAAAGCAGAATTAACTCTAGCGATTTTCAGAGATGGTCATGTCTTCATCAGGGACAAAAGCAGAATTAACCCTAACGGTTTCGACGGGTGGACTTGTCTTCATCAGGGACAAAATCAGAATCACCTCTAACGATTTCGAGAGGTGGACTTGTCTTCATCTGGGAAAAAAGGATAATTAACTCTAACGATTTTGAGAGGTGGACTTGTCTTCATCTGGGAAAAAAAGGATAATTAACTCTAGCGATTTTGAGAGATGGTCATGTCTCCATCAGATTCTGCCTTTGCTTTGCTTCTAACGAAGGCAGGTCAACCCATAGAAAGCGTTAGAGTTTTTCTTTTAGCTACAGAGTTTTACTATCATGAAATTAAAGTAGAAAATATTCATCTTTGTTGAGATTAATGTGTTTTGATTTGACAACTTCAAGTTAGATTACAGCAATTTGAGAAAAATAATAATTTTCTTTACTGGGGAAATATTTAAATAACTGTACCAGAAAAGCTAATTTTAAAACGTTTTTATACACTATCAAAGAATTAGAAATAGTCTTGAAGAAGTAACAGAACCTTTGTTTTCCCCAGCAGTATTCACGTTAAGGATAAAGCTCAGAAAATTAAGTTTCAAGATATATAAATTTTTTCGTAAAAGAATAATGTGCCTATGTAAAAAACAAAAAACAAAAAAAAAGTTGATTTTGCAATATATTTTACAATTTTGCAAGTACGGTGGTCAAGGTCAAATCTCTTCCATGTCAAGATGGCACCTGAGATTCGTTGTTGAACTCAGACTTAATTGATACAAGCGGGTGAGAATGGCGGAAGCCAGCTAACAGTTGGTACCCTTCATACAGCTGGCTATACTGGAACAATTGGGATATTGGGTAAAGTATCCTGCTTCGGACACAAGAGCACGACGCGAGCCAGCCTCCAACTTGCAACCATCCGACTACGAGTCCAAAGAGCGAAGTCACCGGGGGGAACGTGCCCCCCCCGTAAGCGGACTGGGTTGCAACGTTTTATTTGCATTGTTTCAAGTTTAAAATTATCACTTGGTAAATATATCGTGAAGTTTTTCTTTTTTTTTTTAATTACCGAGTTTGATATTTCGTAGCATTTTGTTTATCTGTTGGATGAAGTCAAAAATTTAACACTCCGGAAATTTCCCTCATGCATTCGTATAACTTATTTTAATTTTGATTTTCTAGAAATGGTCGTATTCATTACTTTACCGGAAAAAGTTCATTAGTTAAAGGGGTGTATCCTGATTTATAAAATCTGATCAGATTTCATGACTTGAAAATGAATTTAATTATCTTTGTCCTATCAGGAAAATCCCATTTTTTTGTTTTTTTCCTTTAGCTTGAAATCTATTACGTGAGAGAGGTTTTAATAATTAATTTCTAATATGTGGAAAAGCGGTAGCAGCCACCTGTACGACATATTAATCCACCGTGAGGAACTGGAGCAATATGGGCGTTCTCTCCCTTAGCACGGGCCCTCGTGTGCGAACGAGACCGTTGGTCACGCCCTGCTGTTTGGGTTGAGAGGAGGTGTTAATCGCCGGCTAGCCGCATTCTCTGTTAAGTGTAATAAGAGTAGTAATGGTTTAACTTCGGTTAATATAACTCTTTTCGCTGCATACCTTTCTTCGCTTGATCAGTAGGTCGAAGAAATAGAACCGAGAGAGCACCCCCCCCCCCCAGTGGTAAGTCTGAGAGGACTTACAACTCTAAAATTCGGGTTTCAATATCCGTGATGGACACAGCACATATAGCTCATTGTGTAGCTTTGAGCTTAACAACAAACAAATAAAATATACTGTTGTTGTTTGTTATTAAGCACAAAGCTACACGGGTATCGAAACCCGGTTTCTAGCAGTATAAATCTGCAGACTGGGGGTGGGGGCACAAACAAAAGAACTGAGACGGATTTCTGTATTTTTATTTTGGTTAATTCACATAATTTTATAAAGTAGGTGTTTATACAGAAATGGAAGATACAGACTTTGCTAACACAACAGGACTCGGCAACCTCAGAAAAAATATATCTCACGTATCTTCAGAATACACATTTTCACACACAAACTATTCTAAACACATTTTCAAACACAAACTATTCTAAACACATTTTCACACACAAACTATTCTAAACACAGTTTCACACAAACTATTCTAAACACAGTTTCACACACAAACTATTCTAAACACATTTTCACACACAAACTATTCTAAACACATTTTCACACACAAACTATTCTAAACACATTTTCACACACAAATTATTCTAAACACATTTTCACACACAAACTATTCTAAACACATTTTCACACACAAACTATTCTAAACACATTTTCACACACAAATTATTCTAAACACATTTTCACACACAAACTATTCTAAATGGCTAAGTTTATTGCTCGCTTTGTATCTCAGATTAGCTTTTTTATCCGAAGAGATTCTACTGTCAACGTTTCAAAACTAAAGCGCAGCGGATTGAAATTATGGGCTTAAAACCTATTCGCTCTATTTTACAGAGTGAGAACGTCGCATATGTCGTTTGAATCGTTGAAATCTGAAAGTGCCCAAGAGTGGATTCACGATGTTCATTTGATTTTTAATTTAGAATACAGAGTGCTTGGATTAGGTGCTAGTGGTATTGAAGCACAATTTAAAATGTGGAATATTACGGTTATAAATAGGGGAAGGTAAGTATAGATTAGGTGCTAGTGGTATTGAAGTACAATTTAAAATGTGGAATATTACGGTTATAAATAGGGGAGGTAAGTATAGATTAGGTGCTAGTGGTATTGAAGCACAATTTAAAATGTGGAATATTACGGTTATAAATAGGGGAAGGTAAGTATGGATTAGGTGCTAGTGGTATTGAAGCACAATTTAAAATGTGGAATATTACGGTTATAAATAGGAGGAAGGTAAGTATGGATTAGGTGCTAGTGGTATTGAAGCACAATTTAAAATGTGTAATATTACGGTTATAAATAGGAGAAGGTAAGTATGGATTAGGTACTAGTGGTATTGAAGCACAATTTAAAATGTGGAATATTACGGTTATAAATAGGAGAAGGTAAGTATGGATTAGGTGCTAGTGGTATTGAAGTACAATTTAAAATGTGGAATAGGGCAAGGTAAGTAGTGCACGCAGTTAAATCAATATCTTGTTTACAATGTGAGTTACACTTCTACGTGAAATGCAACCACCACTCTACAGTTTGTCAAGCAACGCTTTCTTGTTTGTCTTTTAAACCAAAGCCACATTGGGCAATCTACTGTGTCCACTTCGGGGAATCGAACCCCGATTTTTTAGAATTATAAGTCCGTAAATTTAACTCTGACCCACCGGGGGGATGGGTGTGCGTGAAAGGAACGCACATAAACGATTACATTGTGCGGAATTAAATCCCGAGGAGCAAAATATAATTATCAAAAAGGCTGTACAGGGAAGGGGCAAAATATAATTATCAAAAAGGCTGTACAGGGAAGGGGCAAAATGTTTTCGTTTTTTCTTTACAGTCAACATTTAGAGCTTAATTTAATATACTTTATGATTTGCGAACAAAATAAGAATGTTTACGATATTATGTTGAATGATGGGGCTATTTTTTAGTATTTCACCAAGCAGAAAGCTCCACAATGAGCTATATGTATTGTACTTAGCATCGCGGGTATCAAAGCCTAATTTGTTTTGCGTTATAGGTCCCCAGACTTACCATTGAGCTACTAGGGAGGAAGGGTGTTGATGGAGTTAATCGGCACCAATATTTAATATCCCGCATTCTAGATAAAGTTTTTTGTTTTCTGTTTGTTTGAAGTTAAGCGCAAAGTTACACAGTCGGCTGTCTGTGCTCTGCCCACCACGGGTATCGAAAACCGGTTTCTAGCGTTGTAAGTCCACAGACATACCGCTGTGCCACTGGGAGGGGGGAGCTCTGGATAAAGTGCCGTAAAATAGCTTCTTACAGACATGAATATAAGAATGGTATTTTCAATTATCTATGTTCATTTTTGGATTAACTTTCAGTCCTGTTCCGATTGCTATCTTTGATCAGAAGGTAATGTTTTAATTTGTTATAGAGTTATTTATTTAAAAAACAACAATATAAATAGAAAGGCGTTTGTTAGAATATAAGCTAACAAACAAACTTAGATCAAGTAGTCCATATCAATAAATATGTAGTAATGTAATATTGTTGTACGTTGTCCATATCACGGAGTACTAATGTAATATTGTTGTACGTTGTCCATATCA
>NW_013669983.1:80336-84220 GCF_000517525.1 Limulus polyphemus
CAAGAAATATGTAGTAATGTAATATTGTTGTACGTTGTTCATATCACGGAGTACTAATGTAATATTGTTGTACGTTGTCCATATCATGGAGTATTAATGTAATATTGTTGTACGTTGTCCATATCATGGAGTATTAATGTAATATTGTTGTACGTTGTCCATATCATGGAGTATTAATGTAATATTGTTGTACGTTGTCTATGTCACGGAATATTAATGTAATATTGCTGTCCATTGTCCATATCACGAAACACGTATTAATGTAATATTGTCGTACGTTGTCCATATCACGGAATACGTATTTATGTAATATTGTCGTACGTTGTATATATCACGGAATACGTATTATTGTAATATCGTCGTACGTTGTCCATATCACTGAATACGTATTTATGTAATATTGTCGTACGTTGTATATATCACGGAATACGTATTATTGTAATATCGTCGTACGTTGTCCATATCACTGAATACACATTGTCGTATGGTATCGAACTAAAGCACTGACGTCTAACATACGTGAGATGGGTTCTTATCCCATTAAGATAGAGCGTGGAACGTATCAACATCATCTCTAAGCTACAGTAAAAACATAGTTAGCTAATGAAATCGGAGACTACGCCCTGTTTAATTATCAGTTGTAGTTTCAGCAGTAGTTTTGAGTACAGATGACTAATTGGAAAAGCGAGCTACATACATGCCGCTATTTAATTAAACTGAAACTTTATTTTATCAATAAACTAAGATAGAAAGATTGTTTAACAATAAACTGTTTTGATCTCTGTAAAATGGATTTAGGATATCATTTCAACCTCGCGTATCCGGGTTTGTTCACTGTTGCTCTAATATTAGATGACTGATTTCAATGGTTTTGATAAATTTAAAGTTTCATTAGCGAATTTGTTTTTCAGGGTTCATATTTAGTGTCAATCATTAAAGGCTTAGACATCGTGAGGATATATATATTTTTTCACGCGTCGTTATTTTAATAAATATAAATCATCTCTAGGTGTTTTTAACATTTTAATTAACGTTAATATTTGTTAACATTTTGAACCAATTTTGGACTCGACAAGTCTAGCACCTAAATACAACACATTTAGTAAAATACTGAATAAATTATCATTTGAAACAACAGTTGTAATATCCTATCAAGATACTCTCCAAGGATGGTTCGTTTATTTTATTTTAAAAGGGGGCAGACATATTCACGTATGTCTTATTTCATCTGTGCACGCGTATTAGTTAAATTAGCTTGAACTCTTTATCATAGGAGTCTTTTGTAGCCTTTTTATTCGATGTGAGCAACTTACAATTGACCCGCCTGTGTAAAATGGTATTCTGAAACTCTAGCCAACAGATTGCCGTGATCAACCTACCACTGTAACCCAAAGCTTTCTGAGTGAAGCCCTAATCGCCTTTATGAGGGGGCTAGTAGAATAAAAGTCGTTTTCGCCACAGCGCTAGTTGAGGCAAATGAGCCTCATTTTCCGCGCACCTACCCCTGACCGCGCGGGGCGTTGTCTGATCAGTAAAAGGAGTCATCAGCCGTAATTTGGAGGAGATTCCCAATGGGCGAAAAGCCGCTTTCTCATTTTACAACCGTCTCTTGGGGGCGGAGGCACAATGCTTTAATAGAAAGTAGACAGTATAAAATGAATAAAATTGCCAGAATGAAAACGGCTCTACTGTAGAACAATGACTAGATGTCGTTATTCATTTATGTTCCGCAGAAATCTGGAAGTATAGACTGTAAATTAAAACTTTTTTTAACGTTAAGATTTGAATAATTTTATGTTGATATTTATGTGGAAAAATAATATAATAAATGTTCTCTTAGTTGATGTTCTACGTGGCTCTAAAATATTAACCGAAGTATTATAAACTTTTATAATAATTATTTATCTGTTTTTTTTCATTACCTTCTACACGCAACATAAATAAGCTGTGAGTTTGGAAACAGGGTGTATTACAAAGACTGTAAGGCATTATAATATGATTTATCTTTATTACCTTTCGTTATTCAAATTAAGGGCCATTTTGTTAGGACTTATATCCTCATCTATAACTGGAAGATAGTATTTCACTCTGAACAACGTCTTATGGGACAATTGAGCTAAATGTCCAAACCAGATACCTCTCAGGTTCAGATGTAGCCATTTTTAGTGTAGTAACAGTAAGCCAGAACGAAGGCAATCAATCAGTAGCACATGCCGCCTGCTATTCGGTTGTTCTTAGCCGAATAGCGGAACTGCAGGTCATAATTATAATGCCACTCGTAGCTGAATGAGTGAAACGTGTTCTGAGGCACATCGTGACTTGAATCTCGGACCTTCCGATAAGCAGCCCAGTAAATTAACCACCAGGCAACAAAAGTTTGTAATGTTTATGTGCTGTTAACCTCTGTTTCTGCTTTAATAAAGATATGGTCTAAGAATTAGTCAATAATCGCGAAACCTCAATGTAGATACACACGAGAGGACTTACGTGATTTTACCGTTTTATAACCTTTTTTTAATCTGATGATTCTATATCATATATCACGATATTCTATATCATATAAAAATGATAATTACGAGGAAAATCATAAAGTATTTTACTAAAATAGAATAAAATTCGGTTATCAATTTTTAACTCGTTAAAAATTATTTAAACTGCTTTGTCCCAATGGTTAGAAATTACAACTTTCTGTGCTCCTCAGTGGTTCAGTGGAAAGCTTGAGGACTTATAACGATAAATGGTTCGATCACCGCGGAGCATGTAAGACAAATAGCCGTTGTGAAGACCTTTGTGCTTAACAACAAACAATACAAAAACTTTCTTTGTTGAAAAATAAATATTTTCATGCTGGCTGATTAAGGATTTTACGAAAAATATCGATATTCAATGGCCTAGTAAAGACCCGACAATAAACGGCCTAGTAAAGACCCGACAATCGATGGCTTAGTAAAAACCGAAAATAAACGGCCTAGTAAAGACCCGAAAATCAATGGCCTAATAAAGACTCGACAATAAACGACCTAGTAAAGACTCGACAATCAATGGCCTAGTACAGACCCGACAATAAACGGCCTAGTAAAGACCCGACAATCAATGGCCTAGTAAAGACCCGACAATAAACGGCCTAGTAAAGACCCGACAATCAGTGGCCTAGTAAAGACCCGACAATAAACGGCCTAGTAAAGACCCGACAATCAATGGCCTAGTAAAGACTCGATAATCAATGGCCTAGTAAAGACCTGAAATTCAATGACCTAGTAAAGACCCGATAACCAGTGGCCTAGACCCGACAATCAATGGCTTAGTAAAGAGTCGATACTCAATAGCCTAGTAAAGACCCAACAATCAATGACCTAGTAAAGATCCGATAATCAATGGTTTAGACCCGATAATCAATGGCCTAGTAAAAACCCGTAAATCAATGACCTAGTAAAGACCCGACAATAAACGGCCTAGTAAAGAGTCGATACTCAATGGCCCAGTAAAGAAAGTTTCAATGTAGTGTTTATCAAATGTGTTGAATAACTTAACATCATTTTCAAATAATAAAAGGTGATACGGGGCAAACATAATAACTCAGTTAGTAACTCGTTAATCTGAGTGACGTGTTTTCACACATTAACATTACAATGTGAACGTATAGCTCAGTTAAGAAGTATATTTTAGTTAGTCTGAGTAACATGTTTTTGTACATTAACTGAATGTACCAATACGATAAACACATAACTGAGTTAAGAAGTATTTTAGTTAGTCTGAGTAACATGTTTTTGTACATTAACTGAATGTACCAATACGATAAACACATAACTGAGTTAAGAAGTATTTTAGTTAGTCTGAGTAACATGTTTTTGTACATTAACTGAATGTACCAATACGATAAACAC
>NW_013669983.1:84943-94500 GCF_000517525.1 Limulus polyphemus
ATATATATATATATATATATATATATATATATATATGTATACATATATGATGACATCTTTAAATTTTATTAACTTTCTTTGCCGAAACAATCACGTAATATCGAGTGCTTCTATCTGAATTAAATTGTTTAACTACCGTTGACTTCAAGTCCCAGTTACATAAGTTAGAAAGTAACACAGCTGTAAGTTTGATACTAAAGAAATAAGCGGGTAGAGGGCGCCTTGTGAGCCAATATTCACGATAATTTGAATAATACATAATTCACACCTTCTTCTCCACTGATTTCACACTGTCTATTTCTTTTCGCGACATCTAAGTGGTATATGCTGGTAAGTGAATAGTTAGTAACTGATGAAGTAATGGAACCTGTTCAACTAGTAGAGATAAAGATTTAAAGTTTTGGATATATATATGAGAGTTTCTTATTTCTGTCTTTAGTTTTGAAGATACAACGTATTCAAACTTCCGAGAAAAAAAAAACCTGTTTCTTTCAGGGCACGATATTTCTTATATACGTTAATCATTTATGATATCTCGCCCTTACACTAGAACCTCCAGTAAACGTTTCCAAGGCAACAGATGTGGAGTTTAACTTAGGATGACAAACGAGCGCACTTAGAGTCGAATATTCCCAATAAAAATCTTAAACAAAACCAAAAGCCTGTCAATATTAGGCGCCACCTGGGGGGAGTCATGATAAATGGATATATAAATTGGATTTTTAGAGACAATAGATTCGAACTCCAATCATAGCAAGACCGCTTAGTAACGTGGCCTTTGGACCCCATAATATCTCCTGCCCTGAGGGGTCGGCTTTATATGACATTTAACAGAGAGTGCCAGGTTATTGAGGTGTTCCCCACAGCTTTCTGCCTGTGTCGTCAAATCTCTGAGATTCGGACGTTTCTACTGCTCTAGAATCTCTGGAATTTGTCCATTTGAAGATGTAATGGCCTGACAGCTCTGGGTTGAGCTGCGTTTAATCAAATTTTAAACCAATCAAGCGGCACTCTCCAAATTGTATTTGCTTCGCTGTCTTGGTGTCCTAGCCACCCGAGGGAGAGAAGGTTACGTCATGTTTGCTGATAAAAGAAGCCCATGATGACTCTAGAATCCATTGTTGGAAGATCTGCCAGTACACCTAAGTACTTATAAGCTGTCAATGATCGTCTATGTCTGTGTCAGATGTATCTACTTTATTGACTAGATGGGTAGAGATAATTCGATTTGCTTTAAGAGTGTGGCTTTTCTAAAATGCCACGAAAGAGGAAAGGCAGGAAAGATAGGGAAGCTCTGACTGAAACGTGGAAACAATGTATTTTCGGTTTTAGGTTCGCGACTGATAAAAAAAAAGGTATATGCATCAATATATACTGAAATAATTATTTAGATGTTTGGTATTTTCAAGTTGAACGGTACCTTAAATGATAAATGGGCTAAACAGCCAAGCCATAGACACCAAGGTTCGTGTGTAGTCATTCCTAATTTTGAATTGTTGACCAGATGGTGGGCATCCAGTCAGAAGCACCCACCGCCTACGTGTGTGCTTTTAACCGAATAACGGAGTTGATTGTCAACGTTTATAACTCATCCATAACTAAAGGGGCGGAGGGTGCTCAGCATAATATTGTTGCTCGAACCTTGGATCTTTCGAGCAACAACCCACCATGATAACATTTAACCCACGTCTGGCCCAATAATTTCTTAGCAAAACTATGAATCAAATGTAGAAACAATACGTGTTTACCTTGAGAAATAGTATTGTATTCCACTCAAATATACTGTATTAAAAGATAAACAACGCATTTTTACCTTTGGAGCTAAAATGATATACAATTCCGAAATACTTCAATAAAAAATAAACAGTATATACTTATGTTTAGGCTTCCCAGCGGCTCAGCGGTATGTCTTACTTATTTTTACTTGTTTGTAGTTAAGCACAAAGCTACACAACGGGCTATCTGTACTGTGCTCACCACGAGAATCGAAACTTGGGTTCTAACTTTATAAGTCTGAAGATTTACTGCTGTGCTGTTGGGGGGCGTGGTATGTCTTATAACACTACAAACCGGGTTTCGATACTCCTGATGGGCGCAGCAAAGATAGCCTATTGTGTAGCTTTGTGCTGAACTACAAAATTTATCTTTAGGGCTAATATGATATTTAACTTAGAAAAACTTTGTCAAAAAATCATATTTAAAGTTTTAAAAAATTATGTGTAATGTGTACTCGCTGCTAGTTTGACTTTTGTCAACCAGCTCTGGAAACACATCTAATGTTGTCAACCAGCTCTGGAAACACATCTAATGTTGTCAACCAGCTCTGGAAACACATCTAATTTATTTTATGATGACTTTCACTGCATGGTGAAGAAGTGGTCCAGTATCGAAACATTTCTTAAATATTGGTAGAGAAACAACGGAACCGTGTTTATGCAACATTATTTTCACGCTAACGGACTGAGTGAACATTTTGTTTTGTTTTTAATATAAAGATCATGCTATGTTACTCCTGCTAAAGAAACAGTGAAACTACATTTATGTAACATGTAGATCATAGAACTCTCATTAGAAACAGCAAAATTATGTTCATGTAACGTGTAGATCATAGAACCCTTTCTACTAATAACAAAACGATGTTTATATAACATGATCATATAACTCTAATTAGAAACAGTGAAACGATGTTTATGTAAATTGCAGACCATAGAACTCTCATTAGAAACAGTGAAACTACATTTATGTAACATGTAGATCATAGAACTCTAATTAGAAACAGTGAAACGATGTTTATGTAACATGTAGATCATAGAACTCTCATTAGAGACAGTGAAACGATGTTTATGTAACATGTACATCATAGAACTCTCATTAGAAACAGTGAAACGATATTTATGTAACATGTAGATCATATAACTCTTACTAGAAATAGTGAAACGATGTTTATATAACATGATCATAGAACTCTCATTAGAAACAGTGAAACGATATTTATGTAACATGTAGATCATAGAACTCTTACTAGAAATAGTGAAACGATGTTTATATAACATGATCATAGAACTCTCATTACAAACAGTGAAACGATGTTTATGTAACATGTAGATCATAGAACTCTTACTAGAAATAGTGAAACGATGTTTATATAACATGATCATAGAACTCTCATTACAAACAGTGAAATGATGTTTGTGTAACATGTAGATCATAGAATTCTTACTAGAAATAGTGAAACGATGTTTGTATAACATGATCATAGAACTCTCATTACAAACAGTGAAACGATGTTTATGTAACATGTAGATCATAGAACTCTTACTAGAAACAGTGAAACGATGTTTATGTAACATGTAGATAAAAGAAGTAGAAATTGCAAAGCTATGTTTATCTAATACGTAGATCATATAAAACAGTGAAACGACGTTTTAGGTAACACGTACACCAGAGAAGTCTCACTAGTAAGTTATCCTTATTCTGCTAGCAGTATAAAATATTCACTGACACATTGATCAGGGAAAGTAGGTAACGGTTATGTTGTAAGACTTGTGAAATCCGATATGACAGGAACCTGCGATGACCTTCCAGCTCTAAACCAATAAAAAAAGAGATATTATTTCAGACTTATAACGTGGGTAATTAACCTGTATTAGAATTCCTGTTGTTGATTTCAAAGAATTTTGACATAGCATTGTTTTAATGTATTTCCACTCTAATAACCAGTTTTTTTTTTCAAACTTCTACCTAGCTGAACCTAAGAAAACTTCAGTCAAAATTTGATTACCGAATGAAGAACGAATACGGTGGGCGTGTTCTCGTGTGTGCGTGTGTTTATTCCCACAAGTATCACGTGTTTTTTACTTAAAACCAGTGCGCTCCATCCTAATCCTTGATATTGAAATTCCATTCTTTGCTGGGCCCGGTATGGCCAGGTGGTTAGGGCGCTCGACTCGCAATCTGAGGGTTGCGGGTTCGAATCCCCTGTCACACCAAACATGCTCGCCCTTTCAGCCATGGGGACGTTATAATGTGACGGTCAATCCCGCTATTCGTTGATAAAAGAGTAACCCAAGAGTTGGCGGTAGGTGGTGACGACTAGCTACCTTCCCTCTAGTCTTACAGATAGCGCAGATAGCTCTCGTGTAGTTTTGCGCGAAATTCAAAACAAACAAACTAACAAACCATTTATTGATAATTATTCTGTGGTTGAGAGTGTTATTTATATCACTATCTTTTAGCATAAACGAAAAATAACACGCCTTAATCCTTTAAGGACTAACTCTTTTATAACTGGAGCTCTAGTTTTTCTGACAGTTATGTATTTGTGGCTATCGTACAAAGCACGTGGTTATTTAGAGCTGTTGAGAAGCGTTTATAAAACTATTTAAACCACACTGACTGTAATTAGACTGGAAACAATTGTGTGAACCTTAACCTGTGTATGCAAACGACAAGGAAAAATTCTATTATGACGTTTCGGTGAAACGCACAGTTCACCTTCATCAACGTTTTTTAGTTACTCGAGTAAATAACGTTTTAGTTAATAATGCTCTTATTAATAACATTTGTGGCACGTATTATTTCAACAGCTACAGATTCTTTTTTTTTACAGTTCTGATGTAACTTATATTACAAAAAAAAAAAGACAAACAGACACTCCAACTACGTTTCTACTCGTTATATTAACACATTCTGGCTTTAGTGACACGCTTTTCCGAAATGATAAGACAAACATAGAGCATTTAATTTAATCACTTGACAATATTATTTAAAAAAAAAAAGTTGAATTTTCGATCTGAGCGACACCTATTGGACACTTTAGAGACACTACTGTATTAAAATACTGACCAGAGAAATGGCAGTCAGGCAGCCTGCAGCAGACACCGCCACAAGGATTTGTCTGGCGTTTTAAACCGAATAATGGAAATGATTGTCGCTTTTATAACGCACCCATAGTTAAAATGGAGGAGCGTGTACAGTAGCATCATGGGTCACACCCTGGATCCAGCGGTACGCAGCCCTACATCTTAACCACTAGGCCCAGCATAAATATTGTTAATAATGTTGAAAAGCATGCTTTTTTTTTCTTTATTTTATAAATAGTCAACCACTGCTTCACTAAGATCACTTCGTTGAACAAAACCCCTAACGAGTCCTCAAGACACAAACTAAGAAAAGTTTAATACAGTATGTTCGGAAATTATATTAACATTTGTTTGTGTGTTTCAGACATAAATGTTAATATATGGACAGCTTTCATGACTTTCCGCTACATATACTCGTACAACTAAACTTATTGTATGCGTAGGTTATCTGTAACACTTTGTCATTGCTCAACCTACAGTGGGAAATAGAAATTAATAATAATACATTTTTATATATTTTCTTCTCTTCTCTTTTTTTTTTCAGCAGTTTATTGAGATGAAAAGATTCACCGGTTGCGCATGTTTGATTTTCTTCAGAAGGATAGTCCTTGGCCTTTTCTAGAGATCTAGATTTTTTTTTGTTGTTCTTAGAAAGAGCATGGAGAAAAAAGCGAATAGTACAGCGCTGTTGAAATTTGAGACTCCCGTTCAGGGCGAGCTCAGCTTGGAACAATGTTGCCCTAGGGTACAACTATCACTTTTCAGCGCAGCAGGTAGAACAAGATCTCCGGAGTCCCCGCGGAGGAATTAGAAACAGCCAACTAATTCAGACACGGATGCTAAATTGCTGCTGTAATTTGATTAGAGTCTAGCGAATTTCGTTTGTCGCTCTGTGCGAGGTTTCACTGACTTAAACTTGCGTTTTACTGTAGGCCATCAAATTTCACTTTCGCAACAATGTCGAGCCCAATATTTAGAAGGACGACAACTTCTTCTTCTCGAGTCTAGCGAACTTCGTTTGTCGCTCTGCGCGAGGTTTCACTGACTTAAACTTACGATTCACTGTAGGCCATCAAATTTCACTTTTGCAACAATGTCGAGCCCATTATTTAGAAGGACAACAACTTCTTCTTCTCGAGTCTAGCGAACTTCGTTTGTCGCTCTGCGCGAGGTTTCACTGACTTAAACTTGCGTTTCACTGTAGGCCATTAAATTTCAATTTTGGAACAATGTCGAGCCCAGTATTTAGAAGGACGACAACTGCTTCTTCTCGAGAAGCTAACTATAAACATGGATGATATGAATTCTGCTTTTCTCATTTTCCATGCAACGGAATTATCTGGAAAAACTAGTTGGCTTTTCCAGCATTGCACTAAAAGATGTTAACTGGAGCACAGCTGAAAACAACAGTTTGTCGTGGTAAAATATCAACTATTCCCGAATAACTAAAACCAATAATACAATTTGGCTAATACAATGACAGTTGTTGTAAATATAATAATATGAATGAATGATACATTTTTTTAGTTTGTTTAGATTAAGAATGTGTAAAATACCACGAAGTTAGTGAAAATATCTATAAGATATAAACATATATACCGCTAATTAATCCTTAATCTTTATGTTAGCCATAGAAAAATAAATAGCACTTGTTCACGTTGGATTTAAACATTATAGTTGGATTTTAGATTATTGTTTTTAGCTCATACGATTTTTTTTCTCTCTGCTCTTTGTGGGTTGCCTAATGTTTGTACTTAATTTTTAGTTCAATAAATAACTCAGTTGGTGTATTATTATCATTTTTCTAATACAACGTATTCTTGAAAGAGAAACTATCGGGGGATTTTGTTTAAATATGTAGTGACACTTTAAGGTAGGTGTTATTACAACAATGTGACGAAAGGCAACAATAAATACTGTTCACATAGTTGATTTAATGTGTAAATAAGTCATTTGAAATTGAACATTTCTTTTCTAACACGAAAAAATAAAACAAGGTCATCTAATTAAGTAAGTCTGAAAGAAAAAGGAGAGACTATGGTCTTATTTCTAAATTTTAGTGAGGATATGTTCTTGACCATGTGTTTAGCTTTCTGGGCTGCATATCGGAAGTTCTTAGGTTCGAGCCCACGTTATTCCACTATAAACGTCTCGCCATTTCAGTTGGAGGTTTTTTACAAAAAGTAACAGTTATTCCCGCTATTTGGTCAGAAGTAATTGTTTAGTGTTTGTCCTCTATATGTCCAGCAGTGAATGTTGAAGTCTCTGATCTAGTCGTTTAAACATGTCACATCAGGTCAAGAGCACCAAATAGTAATTTCTAATTTCTAACAAGGCCATATTTTAAACCGACATCTAACAAGAATTTGTTTTAATTTCTAATGAGAATATATTGAATTTCTAATGATCATATATTTTAATTATAATTTTCATGGGTGTACATTTTAATTTCTAATTTAAAGTGAGGATGAGTTTTGATTTATAACTTCAAACAAGGATATATTTCGATCTCTAACATTTAATGAGGATATGCTCGAATCTGTTATTCATAAGGAGAATATATTTTAATTTTTATGAGGATAAACGTTTAATGAGAATAAGTTTTAATCACTAATTTCATTTCTTAATATATTCTAGTTTCAAATTTCAATGACGATATGTTTTAAGCACATTTTTAATCGTTTAAGTCTTCAAGAGGACATATTTAATTTCTAATAAGAGTACATTTTTATTTTCTAACAAAGATATGTTTTGTTAACTAATTCCCAACGAGGATGAGCTTTAATATGGATATATTTCATTTTCTAACTTCTAACGAGGACATGTTTGAATTAATAATGAGGATCAGTTTAATTTCCAATGTTTAAAGAGGATATGGTTCAATCTCTAATAAGGAAAGGTTCTGATTTATAAATTATAATAAGGATATATTTTGAATTTTGATACTTAACTGCAGTATGTTTAAAGATTTAACTTCCAAAGCTTAGGATGTTCTACCTTGGAAATAGGATATATTTTAAGTTCTAATTTGTATTGACGATATGCTTTAATTTATAATGAAGATGTTTTCAATTTCTAATTTCTAACAAGGATATATTTGATATTTTGAAGTTCTAATTAGGATATCTTTTGATTTATAATTTCGATAAAGAATAGTGTTGTTTTTCCACTTTTGATAAGGATGTTTGATTTTCAATCTTTAATTACTTAAAAAGATAAAATTAAAAACATCTACCAAACCAATTTATTGAAAAGGAACTGAATTAAGAGACAAACTTGAAAACATCTGAAGAAACCCACTTACTGAAAATAAGCTGTGATATAGAATTTTTAGTACAGGGATATATCTCTTGTACTTACTAACACTGGAAAACAAAGGAATATGGGTCAACTTAGGGTACCAGGACCATCCACAAATAGACCTACAACAAGTCGTGGTTAGCAAAGTGCAGCATCTTGTAAAGGTGAGAAGCCTCGAACACAAAGCCTAGTGGTAAACGCAACAATGCGTAATATAACCATACTTCTTCTCCTGCTGGAAACGAGGCTAACATGGGATGGGCTCACCAAAATAAGTTTTTCAGTCATATCTCCTGTTCAACCATCGCATACCTCAAGGAGCAGGAAAATGAAACAGGTATTCATGCTATTCCATATGAAGACATACTGGTCAAGTAGCCGTACACAGTATCTAAAGATTTCTGTGAGATCGAACTGTTGACCAGGGGGCGGGGTTGGAAACCTTCGTTTTCGTACACTAGATGGATTATCGAAAGTCAGCAGGGAGGAGTGATGTTCTTTGACAGAGTCTTTTGAAACGGAAACTACGCTGTCAAGATGCACGGTTGTCAGAGGGCGCCTGGCCGGACGTGCCCTCAAGGACTGTAACGGCATAGTGAGATTCTAAAATCGTTTTAATATAACTTACTCAACTCACTATATATCTATTTTTCACGTGTTTAATCAATTAAGTCATGGTACACAGGAGTTATTCATGTATACGGGTAGAAAATACATAGAAACTTCAAATAAATTAATGAGTAGAGTCACAAGACTACTTACAATAAAATACACACTTTTATGTAACAGTGACACTCTATCATTGGCTGAATTTTGTTCTTCTAATCCCTTACTGCTTATAACAGTTTGAAGGCTGACTGATGGTGTTAGGCCCAGAGAATATCTGTGTTAAAATCCAATGCATCTGTTCAAGTAACTACTGAGTGGTAAATCCAACATAATATGAAAAAAAAAAACTAAGGAATTTTCAACCTGATCGGCACTTTATGCATATGTGGGCTAAACGTATAGCTCTAAGATTCATAGAATTAAGGAATAGCCGTCCATAATTTCAAACTAATAACCAGATGGAAGGCATCCAAACAGAAGCACTCGCCGCCACAAGGACATTTTTAGTATCTTTTTAAATGGAATTACGATTTTGATTGTCACTTTTATAACACTCTAACATCTGAAATGCGGAGTATGTTTAGCAGCATCAGATCTCGGACTCCGGATCCTACGATCCGAATACCGGACGTGGTACAACTAAAGCACGTCAGAGCCAATAATTAAAACAAACTGTTCGTATCACGCTAATGAAAGTAGCAAACGATTGTTTATTTGTTTTGAATTTCGCGCGAAGCTACACGAGGGCTATCTGCGCTAGCCGTCCCTAATTTAGCGGTGTAAGAC
>NW_013669984.1:0-8766 GCF_000517525.1 Limulus polyphemus
ATAGAACCAACACCAGGTAACAATAAACCAAGGTAAGATTATTAAAATAACTGAAACATGTACACTGTTTTATAAAGAACCAACACCAGGTAACAATAAACCAAGGTAAGATTATTAAAATAACTGAAACATGTACACTGTTTTATAAAGAACCAACACCAGGTAACAATAAACCAAGGTAAGATTATTAAAACAACTAAAACATGTACACTGTTTTATAAAGAACCAACACCAGGTAACATGAGGGTTGGGTGCGGTTTTCTAGTCAATACATAACTAATATTGATCGTGTTACAGCAAGCCTTAATTAGAAAAAGACTCCGGGCCTATTTCAGTTTAAAATTTGGTTACCTTCACGATTGATATGCCGAGAGATCAACCGTCAGTTACAAACAAACTATGTCCCCAATGTTTTAATGTCTCATTTCTTAGCACTTAAAGCAAAATTTATAGCCTATTTATATTTACAAATTTACGTACAAAGCCCTTGTGGCGGCGGGTGCTGCTGACTGACTTCCTTCCTTCAATTTAGTAGTTCAAAATTCGAAAAAGATAATACTGAACCGTACGATTCTCTTCCCCGGCCGTTAAGACCATATTTTGTATAACCATAATGGTGAGTTCGTCAGGAATGTATTATACCAGTAGTTTCCGATCGTTAGCAAACCGAGGATCCCTTTTAATTTAAGTTGTTTTTTGATTTTTTCGTGGAATCCCCGAACCTATCAATTATTTTTCTAATTCATATACATTTAATTTTACGAAAAATATTTTATATTCTATAAATCATTTTTTTTAAATATTTTATGAAATTTTGGGTATGTGACTCGTAGACTCTTGAGATCCCAGTTTGAAAAACGCTGTACCAAAGCATATGATATGATAGTTTAGGAATTTCCATGAGTTTTACATGTTAAATAAAATAATAAAACGAAATCCAACGTTTTTTATTTGCACAATCATTTATTTTTAAAGATAAAAAATATATAAGTTAAAAAAACTTAAAACTCTACACGTTTCGGGGAAAATAATTCCACCATCTTCAGAAGAATTGTGCAAGTAAAAAAACGTTGATTTTCGTTGAATTATTTTATTTAACATTTTTTGCACAAGAATCGTCTGTTTTACATGGATAGAATTTAAACAGAAAATTTATCGTTCACAAGAAGAGCCCCCCAGCGGTATGTCTGCGGACTTACAACGCTAAAAACCGGGTTTTGATACCCGTGGTGGGCAGACCACAGATAGCCCATTGTGTAGCTCTGTGCTTAACTATAACCAAACAAACAAGCGGTCGATAATAATCAAACGGCCTAAAGTTATTAAGCCTAAAATTACCAGTGGGGTCTATATACTACACCAGCTTCATAAAAACATTTTTATTTAAACTATTTGTATATCAGCTTATTTGTTGATCCATGACTTTGTTGGCTACCGTATCACTAATAATATATTAGTGACTGTCAGAATATCAATATTACCACTAATTACTGCTAGACCTTACAGTCAGTAATTTAAGTATTAACATTCTTTCTTGTTCTCGGTGACGTGATTCGAGTTACATCTGTGTCTTCTAAAATATTACTGAAAGAAACGTCATAAAAGATGACACCATTCTTACCACCCCTTGTCCTTCTAAACTTCTATTATCTATTTTCATACGCTGTTTATTGGCCAATGTGTTAGCACGTGACGTCTCTCGATCAGATTGGATTTTAGTGTGTTGATGTTTGTTTGTGCGAACTTTTATTTAATAAGTTTTTATTGAACATTGTTTTGTTTTAATAATTTATTTATAGGTGTTCTATTAATTTCAGTCAGGTTCACGAAAAGAAATAACAACCAGCGTTCTCCTTTTGGATGTTTCATTCATTTGGGAAGACACGTGACCAAGAAAACTGTTGTATTTCTTTTAACTTAAGTATTTCGGATGAACGTTCAGGACTTGAACTTCTAACTTTCGCTGTTGTTATCATCCCGTAAAATAGCCATTGCAGTTTTTATGCTTTACGTTGAAAAATATTGAGAGTCTGACAAGTGATATCGTGATTAAAAAATTAATGACGCCAAGAGCTTCTATCTCGGCGAGTCAAACTAACAGAGACTAAACGTTAAAACTTTGCAAGAATGTTATCGAGAAAATCACCATAGAAACTGTAAGACTAATGTGACATCAGTTAACTTCTAAACAGAGGTAAGTTGTGAATGATAGGTTATGCAATCTACTAAGCATCTACCGAATTTGACCGTGACGATTCTAGGCTTAAGTTAAGTTGTAAGGGATTGTTTGAAGTATTAAGGTTCGTGAGAATGTATGGTGCGCCCTCTCAAGGTATTGACAGATTATATGTAATAATATTTTAGGTCATTAATAATAAGTAAATGACTTTACATCAAACCTTGATATTTATGACACTCGTTACAAATATAAATTTCTCATTTCATCGTCACACACTGCTGTGTATTAAATACTTCCTCCGTTACAATTATTACACATTCCATGTCGAATTCTATTCAAATATCATGTGTAATTAAATTTTATTATTCGAATAATATAAAGACACCGTTAGAGGGCGTAACATAATTTTGGCGTAAGATGGCGCGCACTAATATATTTAAGAATAAAACTGACAACAGTTACTCGTAGGTATGGTATTGGCTGTGTTATTCATTTATGTCGAGTATTTGTTTTATGCGAGTTTTTATTTTCTAATATATTATGTTTCTTACACAACTGTCTCATGTCGTTGTTTTATTATATTTGGTGCATCCAAACGACAGATATTACTGTAGTAAATACGTATTTGCAAAACGGAATCGTTCACCAACTTGACTTTTCTGTTTTAAGCGTTAATATGATTTCCCAAAGAAACAGTGACTGTATATTTAAACGGATATTGTGAATATTAATAATTTCCGGCAGTAATCTAGTAGTAATAATGTCGCTTAGCCTAATGACTGTATATTTAAACGGATATTGTGAATATTAATAATTTCCGGCAGTAATCTAGTAGTAATAATGTCGCTTAGCCTAATGACTGTATATTTAAACGGATATTGTGAATATTAATAATTTCCGGGAGTAATCTAGTAGTAATAATGTCGCTTAGCCTAATGACTGTATATTTAAACGGATATTGTGAATATTAATAATTTCCGGGAGTAATCTAGTAGTAATAATGTCGCTTAGCCTAATAGTAGTAGGATTATTAAACCAAAATATTCTATACTGTTTGAAACTTTTTAATTTTATTTTTAGTGTGTTTGATAAGGTGATGTTGAGGACAATTATAATTTACACTATGTAAAGTCTACATTATATATAAGCAGGCTTAAGGAAGGATTAGATTTTGAAACGGGTCCAAAAAACGTTAGAATGACTTTGGGAAGCAGAGTCGTTAAGTTTGAAGTTTAGAATAAAATGAAATTTTTTCTTAAAACCGTAACTGTTGTTTTAGTATAAGGGTGAGAGCTTTTTTTTTATTCTTTAATTATATTTTAACATAATATTAAAGGACAGCAATAATAAAATCCCAGGGCGTGTTTTAAATCACAAGTGACTATAATTCGCTTTATTAGTTTATAGTCTTTGAGTTTTTATGTGGATTTTGTAAAACATTGAAGCCAACGTTTGACGGAGAGGAGTGTTAGACACTAAACGTCAAAGAGATGCAAAGTTAAATGTTATTAAATATATATGTATCTATTTACCACTTCGAACACATTGTATTTCTAATGTTAGTAAGAAGATTTCAATTTACAATGGTTAAGTTTTTGAGTAAAAGACTATACATATAATTTGATTGCAAGCTAAAAGGATGCATGCGCAGTCTTGCCATTAATTTCATCTCTGACTTTCTTATTTAAACATTTTGTACCATCACTGAACTTACACGTGCAAAATTCGCACAAACATGAGAGACGTGAAGCATGATGCCTCTTGGATGTGTATCATCCAAATATGACGTCATATGTACACAGTCACCACTTCCTTTTTCCATATATCTTATCAGGTCTTTCTCCCCTTATGGCTGTCTGGATATGCACGTGTAATTAAGTTGTTGGAGTTTTGAAAATGGACAGTATCGACAACTGTTGATCAATATGGGGATGCTCAGGTTAATATAGGAATTATGGAGCGTGCACACGTGTCTTTGCTGCCGTCCTTGTTTAGAGAGCATTACAGTCATTTTGGTATTTCACAAGATGGTGGTTTAAAAGTGCCCAAACTGAAATATAAGATTCGGGTAAAGGGTCAAGTGGACAAATGTTTCTTAAGCCTACTGACGTCACTTATTCTTGTATCTTAAGTTCGGTTTCATGAAACAGTTTCGCAGGGATTGTCTCAATAGTAATAATAGAAATACAAAGTGAACTGGACATTATTTTACGTCAGTAGGTGAGCCAATGGCGCCTGCAGGAAAGTTAAAACAACAAACGTATTTGGAAAACGTTTAAACTATGAAAGCTGTGTTTTGTGGTTCTCCTTGACCCCTGAGAGAATTGTCTGAGAAAACTGTTCTTAAGTAGGTCTAGTCGAACAAAAACGAAATGTAGATCCAAGTGTTTGTTGTCGAACTGAAACTTGCTAACCATACTGAATCGTAACAGCTGGGTTTTATGTGGCCTGGTGGTTAGGGCGTTCGACTTGCAATCTGGGAGTCGCGTCATCTAACGTGCTCACCCTTTCAGCCGTTGGGGCGTAATAATATTACAGTCAATCCCACTATTCGTTGGTAAAAGAGTAGCCCAAGAGTTAGCGGTAACTACAGACAATTCAAAACACAATAATTACTAAAGCATGCATAGTTCCAAGAACACAAACACAACATTCTTACACATTTACACAAATATCCTTATCTTGTCAGACTTCTAGATATATCGAGACAATGTATTTGGAAAAAATTGAAATAAAAATACATTATTAAGCACACTAGAAAACTTTATCATACACGATGAACGTGTATATGTTTCGGCCGCATTCCTTATACTAGGCAAACCAACCAACAACGAGTGGGTACACTTACTATTAGTTTTATTTTAAACAAATAAATTAACTGTATACTTGTACAAGTTCGTGAGAAAATGTGCTTTCGAGCAAGTAGAATGAAGTTCTAACAAAGAAGAATTCTGCGTTTATATTTATAAGCATGGCCAGAAAGGGGGCCACTCGGAAAATTAAGAACACTCGTACCGCGCATGCATAGGCGGTATGAATCCGAAAAAAAAAATGTATTTTAGTAACTAGTAGTATCAATGTTCTTTAACTTGAACCACTTTGAGGAGGGAGGAAGATGTCCAGTGAGCACCTGACTCTCCCAGGTCTTAACACCGAAACCACTACCATGACTTTACGGTTATTATTATTATATTTCTAATTATCGATTTTTTTCTTCATGAAAGCTGATGTATACTTTATATCTTACCTGATCTTGAACGATTTAAAGATCATTTATGTCTTGCGAGTGAATCTTTGTCCTCCCGCTCCAAAATTTCAATCGGACATTCTGTTTTTAAATTGATTTTTGACCTTTACTTTCTAAACATCAGATGAGGTTTTACAATACTGTTAAAATACTAAAGTAAAATAATATATATTTTTTTTACTTAAAAAAAACCTTTTTAAATGATTTAATTTTTCCAAACCGTATTCTTTGGAATATTGAAATTGACATGTTTAAGCCTACTTATACGACGTGGGTGAATTCGCGTCCCATTACCTTTTAAAATTATATTACTCAGCACAGGTTTGGCCAAAGCAGCTATGACACACAGTCCCTTGGTAACCACAATCCGTATTATTCTAACCCCACTTGTTTCGAATTACGAATGTTTTAATTCTACTCTGTACTTACTTATACCAACTTGTTGTATCTTGTTGTAGATTTATAACCCTTTTCATGAAATGTACAGGACACTTGTAGAATTTCACTTCTAGAACATCTTGCAAACTTCTGGAATGTTCTGGAAGTATCGGGAACATTCTAGATGCAACTTGAAAGACGATACAAGTCAATGAATAATCTCATTTGTCGTACACTGTGTGGAGATTACTAACTATGATTCGTCTTGCGCCAAGGTTGAAAGTCGGGACGCAAATAGAGTAGAGTAGAGCCATTATCTAAGGTCTAGGAGAAACAATAGTAGCTAATTTTGAAGAAAGTAAACATCTGGAAGGAAAAATGATGCTGATAAAGTTGAAGAACAGTCAGAGAGAGAGAAAGCGACGCTCCATTTGAGCAAGAGTGGAAAGAACCTGAGGAATGGTCAAGCTGCGAGCTGGTGATACAGCTTCGATTCCTCAACTTCTGTAATAAAGTATTATACATATGATAGTTTTAGGACAGTGAGTGGTCGTTGTTGTAAATTGTCTAAATATATAGTCAGTTTACAACAATACTATTGGTTTTAGGATGGTTGAAAGCTCACTCCAGGTGGTGTAAGTAAGGTAGAAACTTACGGAGTATACTGAGAGATAAACCAAGTAATCTGAAACTTGGAAGGCTAGTTCTAAACCTATTTGTGTGACGCTACACTTATAGTTTCCGACTGACGATCTGGTAAAATTAAATTACCGCATAACTTAAGGGGGTGAGGAGGATGAAACAGGCAGCGCACGTGATTTTGGAACAGTGAAGGCGCTCAAATTTCGACATATGCAAACAATTAAGTTAGTCATCCAAAAGACTGGTGATTATCAGGTGAATTATTTAAGTGTAAAGAAAAAAGTTTTTGAAGGGTAACGACCCTCTTCATGTTCAACTTAAGATGTTCTTGTCCAATTTGTTGTTTTTTAAATAAGAACACCATATACCGTTCATTACCGAAACAAATACATCTGATATTCACATTCAATGATGCTTAGTATACCATTTCATTAATAAAAGGTTTCAAAGTGTATTATAATTTCTACAAGTAATTCCTCTAATTTATATAATAATATGCACTGTCTGTCACGTAACTCCTCCTAAACCACTGGTCGCACCGACTTCGAAGTGGTACTAAACGAATCGTCTCGATCCCGAGGTTTGCACAATGGTAACATTTTTTCACCCCACCTCTTGGGGAACCCGGGGATTTCCAGAAAATCCCTTCTCCTAAACTTTCGGACTCCTCAATTTCTAAGTGCTGCCAAACGGATCGTCTCGGCTCCGAGGTTTGCATAAAGGTAAAATTTTTCATCAAATACCTCGGGGAACTAGGATATTTCGCGAAAACACTTTTATGGAGATTCCCGAAAGTGGATCCCAAATTTGGCATTCACTTACATTAGAGCACGTAAATAAATAGGTCTACTAATTACCGTTCGTAACTTGGTTACAGAAATTAAATTTGTATTATAGCGGCACCGATCATTAAACTGAAAAAGTGCAAAATAGTAGTTCAAGTATTACATTTTTATTATAGTAGCCCTGTAAAATTTGGGTCGTAGGCCCACTGGTTCGTTAGTTATTCGATGGTTGAGTAGGGTTCGAATACACATCGGCCGTGTATTTCTAGTTGATATATCTTAATAATAAAGTGAGTGACATGAGAGATTTAGAATGTGCGTGAGCCAGTGAAGGAAGGGAGGAGAATAGGCCCATCACTACCAAGAGGGGGTCTAGATAAAATTAAGCAGTTTGTAAGATAACTAAATAATATTCACAGGACTAGTTTATAAAATAAAACTTTCTGTTTTAACTGTGAATCATTTTCTATCCACGTGTAGTTGTTACAATGGCTAAAAACAATGTTTACTGCGAGTTTTTAAATTGTGAAACTGAAACTTCATGGTTAATTAGTTGAATCCGTGGGAGCGTTATAATGTGACGGTCATTCCCACTATTCGTTGGTAAAAGAGTAGCCCAAGAGTTGGCGGTGGGTGGTGATGAGTAGTTGCCTTTCCTCTAGTCTTACACTGCTAAATTAGGGACGGCTAGCGCAGATAGCCCTCGTGTAGCTTTTCGCGAAATTCAAAACAAACAAACAAACAATTAGTTGAACTAGGGCCATGTTTTTATAAGAAATTCGGGCCTGCTGTAGTTCATATTTATTGATAATTCGATTAACATGATCATGTCCATATAGTCATGCAAACTATTAGTTTAGTTATCATTGTCTTGGTCATGATATAAAAGACTGTTTGGTTTAAATGTTAGTGATTAATTTATATTTGTGAGTGAATATTTTATTATTTTTAAATTAAAAGCAGACGACTGTAGAGGGTTTTGTTAATAACTGATTGGTGTCGAGAGTATAGAAAGTGGCCAGACGACAATGTAATAAAGATATAAATAGCGTGAGACGAGCGGGAAGCAGCAGACAGATAAATGCAAAGAGAATATAGCTGGTGTGAGGTTAAGTAACGTAAAAGTGATAGGCCTAACGACTGACATAGGCCTAACATTTAATATGTATATTAGAGTGAAACTTACAGTGGAAAAGGAAATAAGAAAAAATAAGTTTATTTCATCAAAGCGAAATTTTAAAGTAATTAAATCAGCCCGAGTGCACTTTGACAAAAGGAACAGAGGATCTTCAGAAGAAAAAAAAGACCACAATCGTAAGTTAGTCACACCAGACTAATATTGCAATAGTGTTACTAACTGTTAGAGAAAATACTTCGGCTTGTCAACTGATATTCTAAAGTAATTGAATAGGCCTATATGGACTTTTGACAAGAATAGGAAAACTATACATATACTGATATAACGTTTACGATTTGCTTATATTCTCTATAGTGTGAATACTTTGTTGTGCATACGTTTACCTTGTTCCGAATAT
>NW_013669984.1:8776-11454 GCF_000517525.1 Limulus polyphemus
ATCCTAAGCCCAACAACAACATAGTATATATTTATTCTATTAAGAAATATAAGTAAAAGCCAGTTATTTTGACAATTGGCAAAAAAACAATAACAAGAACCCATATACATATATATTATTTGTTTAAAAATCTAACAGTCTCCATCTTGTTCATCAATTCCTGCTTGTTCAACGTCTTACTCCTCATTTGTATGGTGATTAGGAAACTCGACTAGCAATCTCCGGATCGGGAGTTAGAATCCCGTCACCGAACATGCTCTCCCATGTAAGCGTGAGGGCTTTATAATATGAGTAGCCCAAGAGTTGACGATGGGTAGTGTTGACTAGCTTCCTTCATTCTAGTCTATCACTTCAAAATTAGGGACGGTTAGCGCAGTTAATCCTCGAGTAACTTTGCACGAGATTAAACTATAAATCAATCTTCATTGGTTCGTTTGGAACATGTTTATAACTTGCTCATGTCAGTAGGTTGACCAATGACGATACATGGTGTAGTTTTAGTAGAAGGATAAACGATAATGTATTTTTGTGTCCACCATTTCTCTAGAAACGACAGCTAGTAGTTTCCTTCAATGTTCTCTATAACCGTGTTTGTTTCACCTGAACGGTTTTACGAGCGTTTCCAGAGTTTGTTTTGCCTTTCAAATATATACTGTGTTTATCTATACAATATGCAAACAGTATCATATATATGTACTGTACAAGTTTTAGAGTTTTTCTTCTGAATGAACATCTGTTTGGCTCCATCATGTAATATTTATTCGGTGTAATTTTATGTAGAGATTTTTTCATCGTGAATAAACTGCGTCATTGTCTATGGCTGAAAAGCTAGTGGATTTCGCATTTTGCAAGAGTTTATGTAGTATCAAAAACCGGTTTATGATGCTTCATCTCAACAGCTTTAAACAGTTTGCTAGCGTTTAAGTACCTCCTGTGTTACTTAAGGATGCTGTACGAATTGTGTAGTAGTTCTCGGTTATTTAGAAGTGCTTGTTTCTTGTCTCTTCAAGGTTGCTCTTATTTTGTTTTGTCTACACAAAACAGAAAGGGACAGTTTTATATTCCTTGTTTCAGCTGATTAGATTGTTAAAGTTCTGACTGTTGAAGAAGATAAATGTTTAAGCAAATCTGAAATACCAACAAAATGATAGAGATATCTTTAATATAATGAAATGTCGGGAACTAAGCCTATTGAATTTGAAATTTGCTCTAAAAACTGTAATCCTTCAATAATGTTGGAAACGTGTATACATGAAACTTTGTTAACGGGCCTGTAAATTCAAGTCTCGTCGAGAAATAATTTCCATATTTTTTCAGTTGTATTTATTATTATTATTTTTTGGTGCCATATTAGGGTAAATACGTAAACATTCTCCATTATATGTGTGATAAAAATTCATGAAAGGTACGCAGTAAGTAGACACAAAGAAACACAAACCTGGCATGAAGACAGCCATCTTGGATCTACAATAATACGTTTTTCCACCCAATTTTGATATGTTTTTTTTACATGTAACCCAGAAGCCTACTTAAGTTTATGTTTTGACCCGTAATTTGGACAACGTACGGGAATTTAAACTTAAAATTTAGTTATAGTTTCCAGCATGATTTATTTTAATTAAAGCTAAAACTAGACAACTCCGTTTTTGTAAAGAGCAACGTACAAGTGTCATCTTAGTTTGTTGCTGACAACTTTGCCAGCTTGACTCATAAGCTAATAGAGAAAAATAACATCGTAATATTATGACGTAAACAACAACAGACGTGTGTGATTGAAAATCATTTATTATGTAAAAAGCGTTAAACTTGATAGATTTTTAATCCGGTGTGAGGTATTATATTGTCAACACCTATACAGTATGTACCATTGTATGAGTATGGTTTACCTTATGGTATTAGGGTTGTTTAGAGGTTCATTACCTCAAAGTATTAGGGTTGTTTAAAGGTGTTAGAAAGTTTTTAATTAAACAGTAGTTCATTGAACTAATAATTTGAGTTGTTAAAAAAGTGCCTTAGTAGAACTCGCATAAAAAAATCACCTGATGTGCGAGAAGTCCTTAATGTGTTGTGTGAGAGCAGTGTCACCATAATATGATTTGTTTCATTTCCCAAATTTGAATTCTCTCGTAATTTAGTAACCTGTGTTGAAGATTTTAACCGGTATTTTGAAAGGATCTATCGGATCAGCAATTATTTTGAAGCGGATAGAACTTATCTTTTTTGGTTTTTAATTTAGATAATATATTGATTTGAAAAGTAGTCATTCTAGATTTTAATAATTACATCTATATATGTATCTTCTTCTCCCCCTAATCTCTTCATTTGGGGGTCGGGGAGTCTCGTGAATTTTCACCATTTAAATCTAACGTTCACCACACCGAGATCTACTTGACTACTGTCCCTAATCTCTCCATTTGTGGGTCGGGGCGTCTCGTGAACCTTCATAATTTAAATCTACTTGACTACTGTCCCTAATCTCTTCATTTAGACCGTATATACTTTCGTTACTATCAGTTGTCAAGGTTGAAAGTAAACCATATACTCTTTCGTTAGTATCAGTTGTCAAGGTTCAAAGTAGACCGTATATACTTTCGTTAGTATCAGTTGTTAAGGTTCAAAGTAGACCTTATACTTTCGTTAGTATCAGTTGTCAAGGTTCAAAGTAGACCGTATATACT
>NW_013669984.1:12402-14897 GCF_000517525.1 Limulus polyphemus
TTTTTTTTTTTTTTTTTTGGTTTTGAAGTAGTTATTTTAGATTTTAATAATTACATCTATATATGTATCTTCTTCTCCCCCTAATCTCTTCATTTGGGGGTCGAGGCGTCTCGTGAACCTTCATCATTTAAATCTAACGTTCACCACACTGAGATCTACTTGACTACTGTCCCTAATCTTTTCATTTGTGGGTCGGGGCGTCTCGTGAATCTTCATAATTTAAATCTAACGTTCACCACACTGAGATCTACTTGACTACTGTCCCTAATCTCTTCATTTGTGGGTCAGGGCGTCTCGTGAACCTTCATAATTTAAATCTACTTGACTACTGTCCCTAATTTCTTCATTTAGACCGTATATACTTTCGTTACTATCAGTTGTCAAGGTTCAAAGTAGACCGTATATACTTTCGTTAGTATCAGTTGTCAAGGTTCAAAGTAGACCGTATATACTTTCGTTAGTATCAGTTGTCAAGGTTCAAAGTAGACCGTATATACTTTTGTTAGTATCAGTTGTCAAGGTTAAAAATAGGCTGTACATACCGTAATCAAAATTATGAACATGATGATCGTTAAGATTAAGTTGAATACCATTGTATATTTTTGAAGTTAAAAGATTTTTTAACTAAGCGTTGTAAAGAACAAGGTATTAGCACACAAAGCTAAAATAATTCCTTGCAACTTAAACAGTTTGAGCGCAAGGCATTATCCAATGAGAAACTTGGAAAAATCTCTTAAGATGTATATTATTGCACAGTTGTTTTTTACTTTTTTATGTGTATGTATATCTACGAGTGTGTGTTCATAACGAAAAATATGAAACTCGTATGTTTCATATTCGGGATCTTTTCTGGTTATTGTAATTTGTAAGATTATAGTGGGATTTGGAGAATAGAGCTAATATCTGGGCTTAGCGAATAGGTCTGTTAAATAGGAACTTCTCTGTTCAGTTTTTCACTCCGTAATAGGTATCGTATATTCTGATATTATTCAGTGATCGAACTGATTAGCTACGACGACGATAGCGCCCTCCCCTTCCGGAGCACGATAGTGTTTTGTTCACTACGATCGTGGACTCTAGTGGAAGTGCCACTGATGTTGACGGCTTACAAATTAGACCTCTCTAGCTGACATCAGAAGTGCATGTGGTATGTACTTCTATTGATTCGGCATCTCTGCATTTATTCGTATCTTTGCTTCTCGAGCCATAACTCTTGTTGAATATCATATGTACTAAGTCGTCTTATTTATAATAACATTTGTTGAACGTGGAAGTTTTATTAAGCGTACTGCGACAGTTAAGTATTAAAAACTAGTATTCTTTGTACAGTCATGGCCGAGTTAACAGAAACGTGGAACCTTGACGACTCTTATCTAAACTTAACGAGCTTTGATGACTTTGAAAGTAATAAAACCAACGAGACCAAAACGTTACCAGATTACTTGACTTTTAATGCAGACAGCGTGAGAGAAATTGTCGTCTACAGCATTCTGTTTGTCGTAGCAGCGACCGGCAACCTCCCGGTCTTCATCAGCTTGCTCAGGAATCGTCAGAGGAAGTCCCCCGTGAAACTTATGATGTTAAACTTGGCTGTGGCGGATCTCATTGTTACCTTTGTCATGATCCCCCTCGAAATTTCGTGGCGTGTCACGGTGGAGTGGATAGCGGGAACTATTGGCTGCAAGATTATGCTGTTTCTACGAGCATTCGGACCTTATCTTTCCTCTATGGTACTTGTGTGTATCAGTTTTGACAGATATTTTGCCATTGTCCACCCTCTTAAACTTAACGATGCCAAGCAGAGAAGCAAAATCATGTTAATATGTGCTTGGGTTATCAGTGTAATCTGTGCTGTACCACAAGTAGGTTCACTGTTGTAGATAATAGTAGTACGTTGTTATCATTGAATGTTCAACTTAAGAACTGTACGTTGTTATCATTGAATGTTCAGGTTACGAGATGTACGTTGTTATCATTGAATGTTCAACTTAAGAACTGTACGTTGTTATCATTGAATGTTCAACTTAAGAACTGTACGTTGTTATCATTGAATGTTCAACTTAAGAACTGTACGTTGTTATCATTGAATGTTCAACTTAAGAACTGTACGTTGTTATCATTGAATGTTCAACTTAAGAACTGTACGTTGTTATCATTGAATGTTCAATTAAGAACTGTACGTTGTTATCATTGAATGTTCAACTTAAGAACTGTACGTCGTTATCATTGAATATTCAGATTAAGAACTGTACGTCGTTATCATTGAATGTTCAGGTTAAGAGCTGTACGTCGTTATCATTGAATGTTCAGGTTAAGAGCTGTACGTTGTTATCATTGAATGTTCAACTTAAGAGCTGTACGTTGTTATCATTGAATGTTCAACTTAAGAACTGTACGTTGTTATCATTGAATGTTCAACTTAAGAACTGTACGTTGTTATCATTGAATGTTCAGGTTAAGAACTGTACGTTGTTATCATTGAATGTTCAGGTTAA
>NW_013669984.1:15703-19418 GCF_000517525.1 Limulus polyphemus
TTTCTTAAGCCATCACAATTTAGAGAGTAGTCAACAAAATTCTGTTTTATCTTCTGACAGTATTGTTAGACAGCATTCTGTGTCCACACTTATTTACAACCTGTCATGACATCAGAAAATTCGCCTCTACCATAGTGGAGGCTCTTTAAAATTGTGGAAAACTTCTATTAATTTTTTTTTTCGGAATTTCTTTCAGTCCATAATAAAAAGGTAGATAAGCCAACCAGAGATATAAATAAAGAAATTATTCACCAAATTAGAGAACAGTATTAGCTATTCCTGGGTTGTTTTAATGATCAAACTTCAGAGGTTATATACATCGTTCACAAAGTTTTATTATTTTGATTTTACCGAAAGAAATATTACACGAAGATTCATCCCATAATTTATCGAAAGCTATATTTATGAAAATTACACAGGCATTTAACTTCAGAGAGAGAGAGTTTGAAGGTACGTATATACATATATAATTCTTGGAAGCTATTATATTTCTTTTTGGACCATGCTGTAATAATGTTTGGCTGTTGCTTGAAAAACACGACAACGAGATTGGTGTCGCAAGGCAATAGTTAATGAAGGACTGAAGAGAAATGGAGCATTCCAGCCACGCCTGATACATCACTGAGGTTCTTAATTATTGGTTCCTAGTTTTTCATTAACTTGTCAATATACTGTTGGTTATAATATGCTTTAGCTGTGACTAAGCGGAAGAATATTCGAATTTCATTAATTTTTTCCACAGATCGATCTCTTATGGTTATAAATAGATTGCAAGGTCTGTCAAAAAATAAAAACCTTTCATCATTCAACCTATTCACCTGAATGCCTTCCAACTAACTGTAAAGATGTTACATGGAAAAAATGCATTTTAAGTGTTCGGTATTTGATATTTCCTTACTGAACTGTATTTTATCCAACTCGTGGTTTGAACGACCAACTCGGACACACAAAGGTTTAAACGTAACTGCTGACCCGAGGGAGGACAACCGGTGAGAAGCATCCGCCAACTATATTGCTACTCTTTACTGAATAGAGAAATTGAGTGTCGTATTTTATAATGCGTCTACTGCTGAATGTTTGGTGTGTGTTGGGCAGCATATTGCGAGTTCGAGTCTTGGAATTTTCACTCCTCAGCCCAACTTACAAGCTACAAGTTCATAAACAAGATGATTGAAGAAGGACATCATAGTGTTTCCTCTGAAAATAGGCGTTGATACTATATTCTAGTCTCTATGTTTCTCTTGAAACATGCACCTCTAATACATTTGCTCGCGACCACGAGGTGGGACTCTCATTATAAAATCAGTCAGGCGAAAGATCTTGTCTGTTTGAACTCATTGAAATTCACAGAATATTCCTACACACATAAACACATTAGTTATTCTGTTACTATAGATGGTTTATTTATTGGCTTATTATCCATTTTTAAATCTGTCATGCGGTTGTTTTCGAGTTCTATTTATCTGTTTAAACTCTTTAGATTTTGTTTAATTCATTTTTTGTCAGCTAATTTTGAAACAAGTATTTTGCGTTTTCAGAGTGCTTAATCACGTATTTATTGAAGTATCACCTGATTGTTACAGAAACTTGAGACAGCGACATTCCTCACCTTTCCACATTGTTGCGGACAATGTCTCTCACTCTTATCACAGTCACTTTCTGAACATTTTCCGCACAAATAGTTTTAACCGCAGACCTTGGTTGTACCCTCAGCGCCCAAATTAAATCTCTCTCATGAACGACAGGCACATCTTCTATGACTTTCCTTAGTAAGATAGTCGGGTTTCTGGCCTTTCTTGCCATCTCCAGGATAGGCATAACATCTTTATAGATTGTAGATGGCGTTGTTCAAGCTTCGAGCATTTCTTTCCTTATCTAGGATAGGCATTTCATCTTTAGAGATTGCAGATGTTGTTGTTCAAGGTTCGAACCTTTCTTACCCCTCTCCAGGATAGGCAACATATCTTTAGATATTGATCATGACTTGTGTCACAAGATTTAGAAGGTGAAGAACAGTGGGTCCCAAAGGTATTTTCATTCCAAATTTCAAAGATGCTTTTTTCTTCTTCATCTGGATAAATATGCACATTTCTTTCAGAAGGTGGGAATGTAGGGCATAATTGTATTCATTGCGTCACGATTGTGGGTAATTTCTTTATTTTCACGAGGTAATGTTTAAGAACAATAACTGCAGAATGCTCTGAGATGGTCACGGAATTCTATCAAAGTAGATGCCAAGCTCTATTCACGCTGGCTTACAATGCTAAAATCCAGGGTTCGATTCTCAAAGGTGGACAGAGTGCAGATAGCCCATTGTGTAGCTTTGCGGTGAAACAATAACATGCTACCATAACACTCTTCGTGTTGATGACGTTGTCTGATCCAACTCCAAGGAACCTTGCAATAACCATTTTCTTCCATGACCTCTGATATTTTGTTAGCCTACGATTCTGTATGGATCTTTTGGCGATATTCTAGACAAATTATGTGTAAATATAATAACGTAGGTTACTTCCACTCTGTGCTTTTATAACTTTTATCTTTACATCACGATCAGCTCTATTGAATCCCACGTTCACTAAAAGACTGACAGTTGATCGCGTTACGCATAAGTGTATTTAAGAGACAAAGCTAACCTAACTAGAGCATCTATTGCAGTGTTTAGTGAAGAAATATAAAACTTACTCAAAAAGTTTACTTTTTTGCTGAAACATTAGGACTTTTGAAAGTGCTAAAAATTAATTTAAGTGCAAGGAAACAGTAGTAAGTTTGTCTTAAAAGTGTAAAGTGGAACTTTTTGTTTTCAAGAAAGTGAAGTTAACTTTTGCTAAAGTCAGAAGAATTTAATTTTGTGTGTTGAATCGAAGCAGTCTTAGGTTATTTTAGAGTTGGTCAATATGTTTTAAGGTGAACCTCTTCCTTCTTGCTTCATTGTCGTCTTCCAAGAGCAAAAATGCTCAGTATGTTCGGGAGGTGAGCTTGTTCCGTAGTAACTTTACCGACACACAGTGAAAAAAAAAACCGGGATTCGGTTCTTCACGGTAAACAGATTGCAGAGAACCCATTGTGTAGATTAGAACTAAGAAAACAACAACAGCGAATTCTTCCCCTAAACTTACAGATATCAGTGTGTTGTGAGGCGAGTTCTGTTCCTGTTTGCTTCAGAAACACTGAGCTTCGTGGTGGTAAATTTTGCCATTGATGGAAGGATGTTCTCGTAGGCTTACTGTCAGTAAATACAGTTTTCAGTAGGCCCTATACCTAAATAAATTACATTTTTGAATTTTATTGTTATCAATATTACCTAGAAGGTTAATATATAGCAGTTTTATACAACAGGGCGACCAACCGTTAGAAATATGTTTGAATGAAACGTTTCAAAACGTAAAATTTAACGCACAGTATAGTGGTGCTTGCACTGAAGACAGCCATCTTCAAGGAGGGGACTGGGGGCATGTACCCCCACAATTTTTAAAAATATTAAATGAAACAAAATGATGCATTCTGGAACGTTTGCTGGATCAGTGTGATACTGAATTTGGCAATGAAACAGACAATAAACAAACTACAGGGCGGTATAAACAAACAATAAACCAACTACAGGGCGGTATAAACAGACAATAAATCAACTACAGGGTGGTATAGACAGACAATAAACAAACTACAGGACGGTATAAACAGACAATAAACCAACTACAGGGCGGTATAAACAGAC
>NW_013669984.1:20418-57785 GCF_000517525.1 Limulus polyphemus
CAATAAACAAACTACAGGACGGTATAAACAGACAATAAACCAACTACAGGGCGGTATAAACAGACAATAAATAAACTACAGGGCGGTATAAACAGACAATAAATAAACTACAGGGTGGTATAGAGAGATAATAAATAAACTACAGGGTGGTATAGAGAGATAATAAATAAACTACAGGGTGGTATAGAGAGACAATAAACCAACTACAGGGCGGTATAGACAGACAATAAACCAACTACAGGGCGGTATAGACAGACAATAAACCAACTACAGGGCGATATAGAGAGACAATAAACCAACTACAGGGCGATATAGAGAGACAATAAACCAACTACAGGGCGGTATAGAGAGACAATAAACCAACTACAGGGCGATATAGACAGACAGCTGCTAATTTGACCAAAGCGTGAGATTTTTTTTATAACTCGTGAGCGTGAGAATAGGTCCACTAGGTGAGCGTTGGTAGTACTGTATACAGGTGTGAGCGTGAGAATAGGTCCAATGGGTGTGTTGGTAGTACTATATATAGGTGTGAGCGTGAGAATAGGTCCATTGGGTGAGTGTTGGTAGTACAGTATATAGGTGTGAGCGTGAGAATAGGTCCAATGGGTGAGTGTTGATAGTACTGTATATAGGTGTGAGCGTGAGAATAGGTTCAATTGGTGAGTGTTGGTAGTACTAGTACTACCAACACTCACCCATTGGACCTATTCTCACGCTCACACCTATATACAGCACTACCAACACTCACCCATTGGACCTATTCTCACGCTCACACCTGTATACAGTACTACCAACACTCACCCATTGGACCTATTCTCACGCTCACACCTATATACAGCACTACCAACACTCACCCATTGGACCTATTCTCACGCTCACACCTGTATACGTATGTACGTTGTATTTTACAAATATTTTTTTAAGCTGAGTAATGAGGTAAATTTGATATTCGGTAAAGAAAGGTATTACGGGGGGTTACCTATCGCCATCTAGGGCCAAATAATGTAACTTGTATTGAGGTGAAACTGTGAACATTTATCATCATATAAAAAATATTCCATTAAAAAAGGGTTAGTAAAAGAAACCACTATTAGTCCTCCCACCGGACCTTCAAAATTTACATAACTACTTATAGAGCCTGTAATGGTCTGTAAAACAAATTATACTAACTTTTACTCTCAATTTAAAATGTATCATTCAGTAGGAACTGAAAAGAGTTTTGAAATGAATATTCTCAGTTGCAAAGTAAGAAAGATTATCTTCAGTTGCTATGTGGTAGATGGGAAACAACTGTGTTAGAAACACATCTTTATATCTGGTCCTTAGGATTTGATAAATTATAATTCAGCATCTCCTTTAGAGATTTCGCTAAAATTAGTGTTTTATTCAAATTCATCCTGTAACTTTTCAAACTTAACGTTTATTATAAAGGTTGGTAGCAACAGACACTGGTGGGAGGCCTTTTAATAATTTTTAATTGAAATATCAAAGGAGAAAAATAAATACAACGACGGGTTAATTTTGCAATCTTTGGCGTCATCCACTGACGTAACACATGCGTGGTATTTGTCTTTACATTTTTTTATTACCTAGAGATTTGTGATGGAAAGAAACAAATATCCGTCTCATTCCAATTAAACGTCTTGTGTAATATCAGGGAATCGTTAAACTTATAAATATCCATATTCGTAAACACATCTGACGTCAAAAACATGCTTAATGGCTATTGGATGAATGTCCTGCCAAATCATTAAGTCCCACAGTCGATATCATTAAACACCAAAAGACTTCTGGATCAATAAAGACAATTACGTTACTAATAGATTTTTCTCGTTGATTTCATTATAACTGGAAACGATAACAAGCCTGTTACGTACCCTATGTCATTAATAAGAGATTTTCAAATTAAACGGACAGCTTCTAATTTTAAATTAAAAAATAACAATATAAAATCTCTTAGTAGTTTTTCTTCATACATTTTATATAGCTTTATAAACACGAGACTTTAGGGCAGTTTCTTTGTATGGTTAGAAAGGACATAAAACGTAACAGTAACTTTCAGAACGACCATCATGAAAGCAACTACATGATCCGACAGCCTTTAACGAAGGTAATTCACTAAATCAATGGAAATGTGAACAAAAGGAATCTTTGTGACTAAATTAGTAATCAGTCGTGGTCGCTTCGTAATTAAGTAGAAGGTGACGAGGAATTTTTGTAAAACCCAAACTACCCCACCCCGGTTCCCTAGGGGGAGGGAGAGAATGCTTTATACTATACTGATATTTCTTCAGTCGTAGTTGGGAATCAGTGAGGACCTTTAATGGCGGTTCGAAGATGTCATTATGATAATAAAGAAGAATATTTGATGAATCGTGTTATTGATGACCTAAAACCGGCCTTAAATTACCGGAATATGACAAGTATCTTTTCTTTTCAGGTGTTTTATTGGACAATGTTTGATATTGAGTTTAAAATGAATCAATTGATGTTGTACTTTACTTCAAGTAGGATTTCCTGTGATTTAATGGTATCGTCTTGAATATGGGGATTCTTTATTCGAAGGATAACATCATGAATTTGGGGATTGTTATTCCGATGGATATTGTTATGAATATTGGGATTGTTACTCTGATGGATATTGTTATGAATATTGGGATTGTTACTCTGATGGATATTGTTATGAATAATTGGATTGTTATTCCGATGGATATTGTTATGAATATTGGGATTTTTATTCCGATGGATATTGTTATGAATATTTGGATTGTTATTCTGGTGGATATTGTTATGTATATGGGGATTGCTATTCCGATGGATATCACGATTCATAATAGGAAAGAAAAAAACTAAAAATGTCTCGCAAACGATCCAGAGAAGACGTGTCTAACAAATAATACAACTCTGTAAACTGCAGTGGTCATCTTAATAATTTAAATAAGGAGTGCCTTCTCACTGTAAAGAACCTCTAAACCATGTGTTCAGTTTTATTCCTGTAAACGGCATTTCTGTACATAGTTGAAAATACCATGGTTTACAGTGTATTTATAATGCGTTTTGAGTTTATTAATATTGCCAAAATATCACTAATCTTGTTTCACCCGTCTTCTTGTAGATAAAATTTTAGGCAGTGTGGTGACGATGTTTTAACAGGAAGGAGTCGCCACAGAACCCGAAACGTCACCTCTGACCCAAACTGAAGTGAAAAGCAGACCAGAGAAAACTATTAAATAAACAAGATTTGATTTATAATTTTGGTTTTCAAATCTTGTTTTCGTGACTAACTTAAAGCTCATTATACGAAGTGGTGTTATTAATATAAACTAAAGGTTACTTAAATTATTTTAAAGAAATTGAAACCCACACCGAGAAACTCATTGGTCAGTTTCGTTGGACAGTGTTGCTAATATGGGATAAACCATGAATTTCTCTGTAGTTTTTGTTTTATTTTTGGAATTACAGCCGAAAATATCTATAACAACAAGGGTACACACCCGATGAATCAGTTTAATCTAATCATTGTAAGTTTTTTGTTTTGTAACTTAACATATTTCGACCATTCACGCCGTATTAATTACAGGGTTACATTTTAATCGTGATCTTTGTAGGTAGTTTGATTTGATTAGAAATTACAGTTAATTTGTTTTTAGTCTACTTTCGTTCTTTGATAGCCTGTGATAACTGATTACGATGAGAAACGATTACAGGTGCAGACGTGTCTCTGATGCTGGAATTATTATATAGCTATCTTTAGTTTTAAATTACTGTTCAGAACGCCGCTTAATATTTTAGTCAGGAAAAATTGAGTTTCAACATGGCTTCTAAGATCAAAAGGATCGCCACCAAATCAAAACTAAGTATTGTCTGACTTAACCGCCAGTTTTATAAGCACGCGTTTTTCAAATAAACACTCAGTGGTGCATACGATTCGTTTGCACGAGTCAGTATCAAATTACCAATAACTTTTGTAGAAAAAACAGCTGTACCCTTAAGTAGGGTATCTTCAGAACCCCTAGTATAGTTAACAATATCACTTAAAATTCAGATGTGTTTTTAATGTCACCTCTGCTTGTTGATATGCTAACTTTAGCTTGTTGTATTTTGGCGGGCAAAGGTTAGCGATAAGACTATAATAGATAACGTTTCTGAGTATTGTCTCTTTCTGTGGCGCTGATATATTTGTATACGTTTTACATTTTTTGGTTCCTGTGAGCAGTTTTTATAACAGAATCGCTGTTAAGTATAACTTACCTTTTACGACTAATTAATAGACCGTTTAAAAGTTTTTGTTTGCTTTTGGTTCATATTATTGGAACCTTTTCAAAATCATCGAGTTTTTATTATTCATTTTAGTTTGGAATTCATGGAGTCTTTGTTTACCAAAACTAGGTGGCGCTTGCGATGCGGTGTCGAATTTTTTCGAAGTATTACTTGTCTTGGTATTGTTATGTTGATGAGAGCCTGTCTCTAGGCAGAGCGATACTACGTCAAGGAAACATTAATGACTATACATAAATTGTTTTCATTAAAAGGTCTGGTTATAAAGATAAGAACATTTTAAGCTGAATTTTGTGAAGGATATAAATTAGTGCATTAAATAATTTATAGTTTGAACTTCATGTAACGTACTTTAGGTGTAGTTCTGCCCTAATTTGTTCCAGTCTTAAAAATTGTTTTGCTTTCGTCTTCCTTTTGGCCTGGTGTTTAGACCACTCGACCAGCGGGTTCGAATCCTTGTCACTGAACATGTTTGTCCTTTCAATAGTGGGGGCGTTATAATGTGACGGTCAATCCCACTATTCATTGGTAAGAGTCGGCGGTGGGTGGTGTTAGGTAGTTGTGTTTCTTCTATGTTATCACTGCAAAATTAGGGACGGCTAGCGGAAATAGCCCACGTGTAGCTTTGCCCGAAATTCAACAAACAAAGAAATGCTTTCTCTACCTATCTTGCCTTAAAACAGTTGGAACTCTGTAGTTTCATTTTGGCAAAAGCACTTCAGTAACCAAGTGTTATCGGATAGTGTATTTTGTAATTACAGTTTAAAGATTTCCAAAACAAATAAAAATGTTCATATAAATGTCTACGTAATTAAAAAACCTTCACGATTATACCACATGTCAAAAGATGTCGTGTGGGGAACTAATTGTTCTTAATGGCTGGGGGAATTAAAAAAAACAAGGACAACTTGTAAACTATACAAGAATTTTTGCATTGTTTTGCGTCTGGAAGGATGTGGTTAGTTTCAGAAATTAGGTCATTATAATTACTATCAGATCATGGATACGTTAATAAGTATTGCATAATGTTAAATGCATGTTTATATTGAAACGTATAGTTGTTACATTCAGAAAATTGTTGCAGTGTTAGTTTATTATTGTTGCTTACAAGAATATAAAAATATACGCAGCCGAGACTGTCTGTTCCACTTTTCTGATATACACCTTTCGGCGATCTTCGGGTTGGTTTCAGTTTCATTTATTTGACGTGTAAGAACTTGGTGGGTACGTTACAAGAGTGACGGTCAAATCTCACTATTCGGTATGAGAACAGGAGCCCAAGAGTTGGCGGTGGTTGGTGTTGTCTAGCTGCCTTTTTTGTAATCTGCGATTTCAAAATTAAGAACGGTCAGCCTTCGAGTAGCTTTTCGCGAAATTCAACGAATAAATAAATAAATGTTTCTATCAAAGAAAATAAATGTGTAGACAATCTAGCAAAATTAACTCCATTGGACTGACATTAGTATATATGTATTTTATTATTTTAAGCCCTCCCCCCTAGTGACTCTAGTCTAAAAATCGGGTTTCAGTACCAATATTGGACAGAGCACAGATAGCACATTGTGTTGTTTTGCGCTTAACAACAACCAAAACAAACAAACCATTTTAAGGTTTATTTTCTTTAAATAAATGTTTGAAATAGGACCTGAAAGTAGTGATTAAGTAGTGATAAATTTAAGTTGATTGTTCAATATTATCAGTTACTCTAGACCATTAATAGGAATGTAAGATTATTAATATTATTGTGGTGGTGGTCATTATTATAATGCACACCATTGTGATAGAATTACCTTAATATAGCTTATATACACCCTTTTAACAGTTTCATAAAATGGCTTTAATTTTTAACTACTGCTCACCATTTAACAGTTTGATAAAATTGTTTTAATGTTTAACTAATGCTCACCATTTGACAGTTTGATAAAATTGTTTTAATGTTTAACTAATGCTCACCATTTAACAGTTTCATAAAATGGCTTTAATTTTTAACTACTGCTCACCATTTAACAGTTTGATAAAATTGTTTTAATGTTTAACTACTGCTCACCATTTAACAGTTTGATAAAATTGTTTTAATGTTTAACTAATGCTCACCATTTAACAGTTTGATAAAATTGTTTTAATGTTTAACTAATGCTCACCATTTAACAGTTTGATAAAATTGTTTTAATGTTTAACTAATGCTCACCATTTAACAGTTTGATAAAATTGTTTTAATGTTTAACTAATGCTCACCCTCAACAAAAAGACTCCATACATATCGAAGAAGAGGTTTATACAGGAAAGACTTAAAGACTAAACTTTTTGTCACAGACTAATACATTTAGTAACGCAGTCTGTAGATAAAGTTGTTTTAATGTTTAACTAATGCTCACCCTCAACAAAAAGACTCCATATATATCAAAGAAGAGGTTTATACAGGAAAGACTTAAAGACTAAACTTTTTGTCACAGACTAATACATTTAGTAACGCAGTCTGTAGATAAAGTTGTTTTAATGTTTAACTAATGCTCACCCTCAACAAAAAGACCCCATATATATCGAAGAAGAGGTTTATACAGGAAAGACTTAAAGACTAAACTTTTTGTCGCAGACTAATACATTTAGTAACGCAGTCTGTAGATAAAGTTGAAATAAAATTTATTTTCGTGGATTTTCAGCAAAAAAACAACAAATATCTGGATAGTTATGGAAAATAAATTGTAATAGTTCTTAGATCTGTCTAAAGGTGGCGGTGTGATATCTTACAACTCTGAAATTTTTTCTAGATTTTCTTGTTTCTTGTCGTTTTAAGAATGAACGTCATTTTTCAAAATTATGCTACTTGTTGATGAATTTAAAAATAAGTAAACGAATATTATTGGCACAGTGAAAGGAAAAGCCTTATTAGTTATATCAAGTAGCATATTTTTAAACTCCAGCGTTACCGAGAATAGTCGGCTGTAAGTAACTAATATAGAGGAGCTACATAATAGAAAAATTGGTAACTATATATTGAAAACACTGAAACTGACTCGGATAGTACTTGATATACTGATTAATTCCAGGTATGGAGACGTCTCATTTTGGGGTATTTGCACATGCGCGGATTGTTTCAATATTTTGCATCGATCCAGTAGAGAAAGTGAAGGTTATACAGTGCATATCTTGTTTTATGTGACATAAAAGCGTGGAGTTTCGTTCCTTAGTAGTATTTGACGTGCCTATGAATTTATATAATGACACCACAAATTCATCATTTGAGCATGCGCCGATGATGCAGATGTTCTCATGTATAAAAAAAGAACAGACAATACGTACTCTGCAGGAATCAAGATACATTTGTTAAAGGAGTATCAAACTTAATACAGCTGGTAGGTTGAAGTTGAAAAACGTTTTGGTAAATACAAATAACTGGCATTTTGTGGATACGCTCGTCGTTATCACATTCTTGCAAGCATAGCATAACGGCTTTTATATACGTTTAATATTTTGAGGTTAAAGGTGTTACTCTGACAAAAACACTAAAGTTTCGCATGCCCAATGTTTATTTATATCCCTGATCACGTGTTTAACACCACAAGTCTGTTCTTGTGTGCAAAGTCCATCACATCAGTATTATGAGGTATACGGAAGCGCCGACTTTACACATTTGCAGTGCTTCCCACAACTTTTTTTTTTTTTTCATTCACATTGATTAATTCGTGTGCAGTTTCCAGTAGTGTAAGCCACATTGGCTAATATGAATCGTTTTCCCATTTCCACCCCCGGTCATATGGATTTGGCTAGGACTCGTAGCTTGGCTGCCTTGGTATACAGCAAGAAGGATATGTTTAACCAATGTATCTTTTGTGGTTGGTAATCTTTCAATGAGTCATCTTTTTAATATAAAGTTCCTCCACTTGCTCTATCATACATGATAATAACACACCTATTTAGATCACAGATACACTCGTTTGACACGTTATCAAGGCCTGTGACACTTCTTGAAATATGTCAGTTACTGATAGTAATAAACGCCATGTCTCTTAAGCCTTCTTCTTGTACTGAACAAAGAAACAACATAGTGTCGCTTCCAGAAAAAGCGTGGTAAAGTGGCAATGCTCTCGACTGATGGACAAAAAAAAATCATCAAAATTTGACAAACACTGCCAGAACATCTGTATCGACTGTACGAATCATTACGATTGTATGGCCTTGGCATATGGTATGAAGCATGAACGTTTATTCTAATGTAAACTTTCTCGTGCAGATACGTCATTTCGTTGGCTTTAAAGTAGCACAGTTGCACCATCTGTTGCTATTATTTCTCTGCCAGGAGGAAGACAGTTGAATTACGTGTGGAGACAGAAAACAAAATAGATTATTCTTCTTATCATCAATGTGATTGTATTCCATTTGACCAACACAACATTTAGTCCAGTCGGTAACTGGCGTTGAACTACTCATCAGAGGTGTCAACCAATTGTACGAGTTTTGCCATTTTATGAAGTTGAATCAATAAAATAGAACGAATTTCGTATGAAATATAAAACAAAACTGTCGAGGAAACGAACAGTGAACGTGATGTTGAACTTTATCAAAATATCGTTGCTAACGTATGCGCATGTACTCGAAAATTTAATTCATGAACAACATTTGATAAAAGGAAACATTCAGAGTAAAATCAATGTATTTAAACCGAACATGAAAACAACTGTACTTAAGTAAGTCAGTCTACATAAACTTCTAGCAAATGAGGTTGAAAACACTTGCACATGCGCAAATGACCGAACCTCGTGTCATGCCCCTCTATATCTGGAATTTATCAGTATGCAAAGTACAAAATTTGTGCCAAATTTGGTTCTTTTAACATAACAACTGAAATACTGGTAAAGTATTGGGTTATGTACCATTCTACCAATAAAACTGTTTCATTGTGCCAACAATAGTCGTTTTGTTTATATTAACATTATATAGCACAAATATGCCTAAAAGTAAGTAAAAATACTTATTTCAAAATCATCCAATACAACTGTTAAAAACAAATAACAGCACTTGGTGGCCATCGTTCCCCCCATTCCTACTTCGTGTGCTTTTTATAACTTGGTAATTGTTCAAACTGAATGAAAGGTGTATATAACTAAATTTCTCTGTTGTAAACTTTGTTTCAGCAACAAAGTATAGATATATGTATGTAATCAAATTATGTGACCCTAACAAAATGCACGACATGATAAAGGGGGATGTTTGATGGCGGAAGTTAGACAGGAAGCTGCAATAGTCATACTTTGCTTATGAGAGACATAATAGCTATCTGACTAGTAAGGGGTAGGCCAAAAGAATAGTATCAAAACCACTGATTTGTGAAAATGTTACATTTGTTGAGTATTTAGAAAGGATTAGCTACTGATAAAACTCAATTCAGGTCTATAATTGGATCAAAGTAGAACACGAAGTAGGAATGTGTTGTAATGTTATCCCGCCCATTCCTACTTCCTAATTTTAACTTTGTCTTAGCTATTTTTTTTACTAAGTTTCGAGAGTGATTAGTAGGCTCTAGCCCTACCCTTCTCATAGCTTTTCTTAGAGCCAACTCCCGACATTTCCTGGCTTTTGCTGATATCTTTGCTATAGATGTTTCTTCTACCTATCCAGGGCAGCATCCTTTTCTTTGGCTGGATTAATCTCTAAGGCTTGTTTCACATATTCAACATTACTGTTTCTAACGTTATCTCTGTTATTGCAGTAATGCTCTCTTCACTGGGACAAAGACTTGTCAAGGTTATCAACATCAGATTTTCTCTTGTTTCATTTCCTTGGAAAGTGTATTTTAAAAATCGCACTGTTTCAAGTGCAACCTTAGATGTCAATAGGCCACACTTGGTTTGCAAACAATGGAAAGATAAATTATACAAGTTATCGTTCTTGTTTTAAGTCCAGAGCGCTCGAGCAAAGCTGTATCAGACTTCGGCAGCGGTAACGTACGTCCTCATGTTTTAGGCACCGACTGCTATGATAGAATTGCTTTGTCCAACACAGAACCCTCGAGCAAAGCTGTATCAGACTTCGGCAGCGGTAACGTTCGTCCTCATGTTTTAGGCACCGACTGCTATGATAGAATTGCTTTGTCCAACACAGAACCCTCGAGCAAAGCTGTATCAGACTTCGGCAGCGGTAACGTACGTCCTCATGTTTTAGGCACCGACTGCTATGATAGAATTACTTTGTCCAACACAGAACCCTCGAGTCAGATGTATAGAGTATCATTGTTCTCAAGTGTCGTCCTTCCTGTACAGTAATTTTTATTAAAGGATATAACGTATTATTGTTCTGAAGTGTCGTCCTTCCTGTACAGTACTTCTTATTAAGTGTTTGTAAGTGTTGTGTTTTTAAGTTTCCATTGCACATTTATCAGTGCTAGAAGAATGAGTCCGCTTGTAACATATTGTTTACGTTTTTCAGATTTCTAAATGTCTCCACGTATTTCACTTTCTGAAAATAACTTTTTTTTTAGATTGTGATACACCTTTATGGTGTAAGTTAAAACGTTTGGGTAATGTGAGCTAGCGTAGGAATGTTCCATAGAGAACAAACTCAACGGCCTTGTGGTACATTTGATAAGTTGCCTGAATTCTAGCATTAATAATATGTTTAAAACATTTCACGTAGTTAAGTAAGGCTTTTTCTTCAAACTACAAGAATTCATCCCGTGTAGCGAGAGATACATTTGGTCAGTATAACTACTACTCGGATTTGTTATCTTATGATGCATGATAATGTTATTGTAACTTGTGAAAGTCGATAATGTACGTCCGTGCACAGCGTAGGGAATACTTCCAGTAATGTAACAAAAGTGTAGGAAAATGATTTAATGGAAGTGTCGAACATTGAAAAATAAAATACAAATCTAAAGAGAACCGTAAACCCGCGAATAAGGAGTTAGGTTCATACACCTGCTACAGTAGTCGGGTTTCTCTGCAACTCCTCCCAACTATCAAAACAAACCTTAATCCATATCACAGCTATGGTACCTATCGTACAGCTGAGGAGACTTTAGTAATTGGGATAAAGTGTCATGCTCAAACTTCGAACTCGTAACATCCAGACTATACGAGACCAAACCATTAGTTATTATACTAAGCTGTCTCTACTTAGTGTTTGGTAAAAATATTATATTGTAAAGAATTATTACCGAAATAAAAGTAAAAAGGAGTTAAGATTCAATAAAGAATAGTATTTTCAATGAATTGGTCAGTTTTTCCGGAGTACTTGATGCTTTTAAAGGTATAGGTTAAGAGATTATTTAAGAAATGGCCGATTGTGTCTCGGTGTTTAGCGTTCCGGTCTGTGAACCAGCACTTTGGGGCCGTAAAAATCATTATAAGGATCATCGCCAAGGCCCACTATTCGGCCAGGCAAGAGCACCACAAGCACTGTATCTGGTAGGACTTTCGAACTATACCTTAGATGTGTAAAACCTAGAATCAGTGTATTATATTTCTTGTTTTGTTTTTGGAAGTGTTCAGATCCTTGGAGAGATAATTTGGTTCATTAAAACGTATCCCGTTGTAGAACTATCGTTTCTGATGGCGTTTCAGTCAGTTTTTCTTTGTTTTCAGTAAGGGAGTGTATGCATTTCATTATTGGTTTCCTGATATCATATTGTTGCAACTTCGAGAAGAGCATTAGGGTGTAAGTCACGTGCTTCTGTGTAGGCTACAACACAGCATGACATATGAACTTGAAAAGAAATAAATACAAATATTTGTTACTTTTAATTTTATTTACTCTTGAAACAGAACACTTTCGGGAACCCTGCGCAGGTACATCTAGCCATTGGGGGCGTTATAAAGTTACAGTCAATCCCACTATTCATTAGTAAAAGAGTAGCCTAAGAGTTAGCGGTAGGTGGTGTTGACTAGTTGCCTTCCGTCCTGTCTATCGCAGCTAAATTATGGACGGCTAGCGCAGATGGCCCTCGTGTAGCCTTGCGCGAAATTCAAAACAAACCAAACAAATAATAATAACAACTATATCCATACGCAAGAAAGGGAGGGGAACTAATATCGCGGAGCCAATATATATTACTACATTAACTGATAACTGTAAGAATAATTCTGTATCCTTCGTCAAGAGATGTTCGGTTTTACCGGGTTATTTATAACCCCTTTCTTAAAAGCCGGTATTGTCTTTCTTTATGGCCCATACCTCAACTGTGAGAAATATAAAGCTCCAAGCAGTATATTTACTTCGCAATCAGAAGACAGCTGATCTGCCAAAGCACGCACTTATTATATATCAACTGTACATAGGATAAGGCTGAGGGTGGATGATATCCTGACAATTGACCTTAAGACGATTTTAAAAGTCATTCAGGTCAATCAAAGTAAATTTTGGTTATAATTGAAAATATTATGTATAAGTCAATATCTGAGTAAAATATAAAAATAAAAAATCGAATCATTTAAAAAAAAAATACAACGTTACAGATTAGGTTAAACCATTGACTGCTGATTCGCCGTATAGGGTATGGTCCGCCTCCGGCAGTTGAATGCGTATACGGTGTACGGCTTGAGACATTCCGCGCGCGTTTAGAGCAGCCGCAGTCCCATCCTTCTCAAGAAGGGCACTCGGAGATTGTATGGACATCTTACAGCACTTTTGAACTTATCACTGAGTTCTGGATATATCCCGGTTTCTTGGAAGCAAGCGATAGTACTCATGTTCCATAAAGAAGGAAAGCCAGCAAATAAACCAAACAACTACCGCCAGATCAGCCTGACCAGCTGTGTAGGCTAAATTTTAGAATGTATAATAAGCAATAGACTCTCAAATTACCTAGAAGTCACTTCAAAATTACCTGAAACACAAAATGGTTTCAGAAAATTCAGACAAACAACAGATCATTTGGTTAGACTAACTGAAACAATAATTGATAGCTTCAACAAAAAAGAATGCACTGTCGCCTGCTTTCTCGACGTTGAGAAAGCATTCGACACAATGGCACAATGGTCTCAGGTTCCGCATGACAGAACTGGAACTACCGCGGGTGATTATTCGCTGGCTATCTAACGTCTTGGAAAATAGAACATGTAAAATAAATGTACGGGGAACCTACTCTGAGGCATTTACCCCAGAGGCAGGCGTACCCCAAGGAGGGGTAGTTAGCCCTATTCTATTCATCATGTATGTAAGTAATATGCCACTAAAAGATCCAAATCACGGTTGTGCATCACAATTCGCGGACGATGCAGCGATCTGGAAAAGTGCCCCCACCCCACCCATAGCAACAACTAATCTACAGCCAGTTTTAAAAAATATATATAAGAATACTGCCAGAAATATAGAACAAAAATAAACGCCCCGAAAAACAAACTACTTACCTTCTCTAGAATAACAAAGCACTATAAAGACCCACCCAAACTATATATGAATGGAACACTTCTCCAGACCTCAACATCAGCAAAATTCCTAGGGCTAACATTTGACCTAAAATTGACGTGGGTCAAACATACAAATAATATTTTAACAAAAATCTGGAAACGCACAAATTATGCAAAAAGTCTAACAGGCAAAACCCAGGGAACCACACCTGATAACATTATTAAAATATACAAAACATGTATTCGACCAATAATAGAATATGCCAGCCCGGCATGGATAAACACAGTTCCTAAGCACATAAACAAACTACAAACAATACAAAACACATTAATCACCTCAGCATACAAGGTCCCCCGAAGCACCTCATCAGCATTTATGCACAGATACGCTAATATACAAACAATAGCCGATAGACTCTTGCATAATACTTTAAATTACTTTGAGAAAAATTGGCAAAAGAACGACCTATTTTGTGAACTCGATCGTTATTACATACATGATGGAAGTAGACCTAAGTACCTCTCACCTGTTAACATTTATTTTAGAAAGAAGGATGTGATCTGGCCACCTAACGTTAGACATATAAACCCGACACTAGTTAGAGCCTAAAAATAATATATTTAAAAGGGTATTACATGTAAAATGTATTCGATTAGCCTCTAACTAGTGAAATGTGTAACTTGCATTATGGACTTGTATAAGAAATGCAAAACACAGAATGTAACTGTGATACGTACATGGACATTGCCCTGAAAGGGGTCGGAGCAAGTGCGGTTTACTCCGACCCTCGTGTAGTATCAACATTCGCAGTCGACATAGCACAGTCCGGAAAAGAGGAGGAGGTCCCAGCGCACCTGACCCTCCTAGGTCACAAAGACCTAAATTCCTATCAGGAGAGAGAGAGAGCAGCCGCAGTCAATAAGTTAACGTGTATCCCGTCCTATTACATCCAAAAAGAAACTACAATCCGTATTATAAGAGTAACGATCAAGTCTCACACTTCGATTAGCGTATCCCATGAGTTGTCTGTGGTGATGATAATAAGTTGTCTTCCTTGTAGGCTTTTACTTAAAAAAATAATTATAATAAAATTAATTAATCTGTAAATAGGTCAGCACTAGTTATAATGCACGTGAATCGTTTTTTTGTTGTTGTTGTTCTGTTTAACTGGGCATTAGTTTGTTAGATAAATGGTTCTATGATGTATACACATGTTTATTATGTTCAAATAATTAGTGAAATATTATATTAAATATAACTATTTACATGCAGCAAAGATACAAGTGTTCTTTAAGTTCTTTATTAAGTTGCTATTATGTCATTAAGAAATAAAGCAAGGATATTAAGACTAATTATCACGTTTTTAAATTAATGAAATAATACGTTGTACAGTAAATAAACACATTAGATTTCTGTCATGTCTTTTGTTTTCATGGCCGTGCTTGTAAGGATCGAATGTTCTCTTGTTGTTCGTAGTTATGTTAAACATATTAACATTATATGTGTCTAGATGTCCACTTGGGTACTATAAACATATTAATATTACATGTTCCAAGTTGTACACGTGGTCACTATAAACATATCAATATTACGTGTTCCAAGTTGTCCACGTGGTCACTATAAACATATTAACATTACGTGTTCCAAGTTGTCCACGTGGTCACTATAAACATATTAACATTACGTGTTCCAAATTGTCCACGTGGTCACTATAAACATATCAATATTACGTGTTCCAAGTTGTCCACGTGGTCACTATAAACATATTAACATTACGTGTTCCAACGTGGTCACTATAAACATATCAATATTACGTGCTCCAAGTTGTCCACGTGGTCACTATAAACATATTAACATTATTTGTGCATAATTTTGCTAATGTAAAGTGAAACTGTTTCTACATATTACAAATATAATCTTTTCGAGATAACTAGTTCTTCTTAAGCTAAAACATGAACTGAACATGTCACACCTGACACAGTTTTACTTAGAAGGAAATGTAGCGATATTCAGATAGAAGTAATTAAACAACGAGTACTGTTTGTTTTCTGTGTTGACGTTTTTGTAAAGATTTTTAGTGAAATGATACATATGGTTAATACCGATTTATTTATTTCCATGGTGCTAAGGAGCCTTTCTGATTGCGATATTTATACATTTTTAAGGAGTATTTTTATTGATAATGTACTTTATAGTTTCAAGGAGTATTTTTTAGTGATTGTAATTATTATCTATTGTTATGAAACTTTGTGTTGTGATGGCTTCAGCTACATTATGTCACTATACATGTATGCTTTACTTTAGAAGTATAAGGTATTCCAGATGTACGTGTCTTGAATAACTAAACTTAGACAAACTTTACGTGTTGAGATTGATATAGTGTCATTATTTATGTTTTTACTAGCGCTCGGTCTTATTATATACGACGTTATGAAACTAATAATAATAAATATTCTCCTTAATCGCAATCGCTCCCTTTCCGCCGAAATTCTTCCTGGGGTGTTTGTAAAGGGATATTTTTAAAAATAATACTTGGAGGATCTGAACGCTAAAAACATTTTAAAAGTACCCTAACGAAAAGGTGTCGCGAGTTTTGCGGTGATTTATGTGCCTCTTAGGGTTGTTTAAACCATATTTTGATTTATATTGAGTAACACGCGGATGTTTGACTCTTACGTTTTATTTTAATTAGCAGACTGGAAAAATTATTCTATTGATGACAGTTTATGATAACATATGGAAGAAAAACAAGATGTCCTTGTGGAGTGTTATGGAACGGATCTTCAATATATGTTATACATTAAGTTCGAGGACATTCCGTTCCACTGGATGTTTGTTTGTTTCACTAGAAAAAATTAATTAGTTTGTGTATCACAAATCTGGGTAAGAAAACCACTTTCTTCTACCCCCGTTATTATTATTTTTCTTTCGTTATTAATTTTAAACGCGAATTCAGTAGGATTTGAAATAAAGTCATTATAATTTTTCAACAGAATATACATTACTACAGTATTTTGGCGATGGCCGTTTGCCTAATCCAAGTAAAACTGTGTATGAAAAATTGTATAATTAGATGTATGAGATTCATAGTTCAAGTTTGTCATGAAAATGCTCCCTTTAACTTAGTTATAAAAGAAAACGCTTAGAAACACCAACGCAACAAATGGCACAGTCGTATGTCTGCGGACTAGAATCCGATACCCGTGATTAGGGATGGAGGTTGAGTCTGTACAGTACGTTGTTCATGATAAAATTTAAAATGGAGTATCTCCCACCTGTAGATGTTATCTGTGGATTGCATTTTGCACAACCTTTCGAAGCTTCTCTTCAGTGCATACTAATGTCCTTACAATGTGGTGATAATGTTGCATGTGCAAGTATCACATATTCTATTCCCCCTCCCAGGAGCTCAGCGGTAAGTCTGAAGGCTTATAACGATAAAAACTGGTTCAACATCCATGGTGGGCACAGCATAGATAGCCCATTGACGTAATCTGTATGATATTTGTACTTCTCCGGGTCGACAGTAACCCGGTTGTTTGTATGCCTTACTGTGCGTGAGGTTCCGTGATTCGCGTCCCGCAACTGTAAAAAAAAAAAAAAGGGGGACGTGGGGCGTTATTAGAGTGGTTAAGTCGCACTAATTGATCTGACAAAAGTAGCCCATGAGTTGGCGGTGAGTGTTCTTGACTATCTGTCTTCCCTCTAATCTATCATTTCAACATTAATGAACTTCTAGCACAATTATAGCCCTCGTGTAGCACCGCGCATAATTTAAGAAAAACGGTTTGTACAAGTTGTAGTATACACTTTCAAAATCGAAACTTCAAAACAATTGCCCCTCGGTGGAACAGTAGTAAGTCTACGGACTTACAACGCTAAAATCTGGGGTTAGATTCCTCGCACTGGACATATTATGTCCAGTGTGATTTTCCTCCAAAACAAACAAACACGTGAAATTATTATCAGTCGCGTTAAAACTGTTCAACATGCGCAAACGAATGTATAAAGTTTTGTTATAATAACACCTCTTATTTAACTGGAAAATGTTATCAAAAACTATTTAACGTAAACTTTCATACGTTTAGCAGATAAATCTATTGTTTCACTGTCTTTGGATGAATAGAATGCTGAACTGATGAAGATCAGGTTCAACACCGGGTTAGCACGTGAGCGTCAGTGGAGGTAGATTAAACCAGTGGATATAAATTGAATAAATTTATTTAACGCTCGCATACACAACCTGTCGCATTAAACACCGAAATCTTATTGACAAAAATAAATTAGGAAGGGAACTAACGTAGTTTTGGCTTAAAGTTCTTCGTATAGAGGCGCCCTCTATATTCTAAAAGCGCGTGCGCTAGGTTGAAAATCTAGAGCCAAACTAACAGGTAGAAGTCTGGAGCTGCCATAACAGACTTTCGCTAACAACAGATTTTGTCTCGAATATTAAGATCCTATCACAGTTGCACGCAGCAGGATACGCCCCAACTGGTGGTAGATCATCGACCGTTTGTACTTGTTTAGGGTATTACTAGGGCGAAAATACAAACGTTTATCGATTAGCATTAACAACAAAAAGCGATATGACGTGGTGAAATGAGTACCTATATGATAATGGAGAACATCAGCTTTACCAATGAAACGAACAGTACAGGAGAGCTGCCTCACACCTTGATGTTTAATAAGGACTCCTTAAGAGAGGTGATCCTGTACACGTTTCTCTTCCTGATCGCTGCAGCAGGTAACGTGCCTGTTTTCGTAAGTCTCCTTAGAAACCGGCAGCGTAAGTCCCGGATCAAGCTCATGATCCTCCATCTTACCATAGCGGATTTGATTGTCACCCTGTTCATGATTCCCCTGGAAATCTTCTGGAGGGTCACTGTCGAGTGGATGGCGGGAAACGTCATGTGCAAGATTTCTCTGGTCATTCGGGCTTTCGGACCGTATCTTTCGTCCATGGTACTTGTGTGTATAAGTGTTGACCGCTACTACGCCATCCTCCACCCCTTGAAAGTGACCGACGCCCATCGAAGGGGCAAAATCATGCTGACTTTAGCCTGGTTGGTGAGCTTCGTCTGCAGCCTTCCACAGGTTGTTAGTTTTTCACGTGTAATTTGGTTTTTAATTAATTTTAAAAGCTCGTAAATTCTGATGAACTAGAGAAATATATAATACAACTTGCTGTATCTGTCAATATCCCTGCATATAATCACTTAGTGTTTGTCTGTTTAGTTTTGTGTCGATATAAGCTGAATCATGAAAGACTAATGAAAATGTTATATTCATTTCAGGTAAAATAAAAGGAGATCGTAATGATAAGAACGTGTAATATTCAAGACCAAGCCAGTTTCACAATTTACTATATGTATTATTTGTCTAAGAAACATGTCTCTATATTAGTTTGTTTTACAACTTTCTGATATATATGTGTGACATATTTGCGCTTAGAAAGTCTTTTTTTTTTCGAATCGTTAACAACCAGCTACCGAAATCACGAACGCACAATTCGATGTTCTAAAAGTATATCCTTGAATATGGGGTGTTGTTACGTACTATTTGGAGAGGAGCTGAAAATCATGTCGAACACTTTCAAAGTCTGACTGTTAATAACTATATGTAGGTACATTCAGGCGTGGATTAGTTGCTGAAGCATGATTAGTGTTACAAGGTTTAGGTTATCCCTCAAGTGCTCGCAAAAGTTTTTTGCTTGGGAGAACACTACATCGGTATGAAGCATGTAATGCACCTTTCAAAGCCAAGAAGGACTTGTGAAATCGCCTTGTTCCTTTTCAGTGGGATGATTTCAAACATGTTCTAACGTTAATAAACCTAAATTCAATCATGTGACCTGCACAGTAATTATTCAATAATATTTTAATATTACCCACTATTTATGCGGTTGACATTTTAAAGTACCAGACTTATTTTCATATCGTTCTTTAGCAGGTAAAATATCATATATTGCATCATATTAAATAAATGTTTCATCTGTTACAACAGCTAATGTAAAGAACATAAAATAATTTGTTTTCGCCATTAAAGTGCGTAGGGAACCCTATCGGTAATTGGTGGAAATCACTGAGATATTAATTGTCATTTTGTTCTGACTCGTACGTCATCAGGGACTCTGTAACCAGTAACGTCGTGGACCCACAAGTAATTCAGTGTATAAATAGTTTAGGAAAATTAGTTTGAAAAGCTGTCCATCTGTAATTCACACCTATAGGTTTTCACAACAGCTCACTCACCCCAGTTCGAAAAAAGACAAAAATTACTAAATTAAAATGTAAAATACTTTGTTATGAATTAAATATACATCAAACTATGATACAACTAGAATGAATACAACATAAACTAAATATACGTCAAACTATCGATAGTTTGATGTATATTTAACTTATGTTGTATTCATTCTAGTTGTAGTTTGATGTATATTTAACTTATGTTGTATTCATTCTAGTTGTAGTTTGATGTATATTTAACTTATGTTGTATTCATTCTAGTTGTATGATACAACTAGAATGAATACAACATAAATTAAATATACATCAAACTACAACTAGAATGAATACAACATAAATTAAATATACATCAAACTACAACTAGAATGAATACAACATAAGTTAAATATACATCAAACTACAAATAGAATGAATACAACATAAGTTAAATATACATCAAACTACAACTAGAATGAATACAACATAAGTTAAATATACATCAAACTACAACTAGAATGAATACAACATAAATATACGTCAAACTACAACTAGAATGAATACAACATAAGTTAAATATCCATCAAACTACAACTAGAATAAATAATAATAACTAATTACTTTTTTATTCCTGAATTTGTTGTGTAATTGATAATACCCATTCACCTTGATCCTGATCTTATTAACCCCTGGGTGAACTATTCACCCAGTTGAGAAGCACTGTTCTATAGATAAGTTTCAGTTAGGTGAATTTTGATAAATATGGGATTATAATACAGTGTATAAAATGCACTTATCATAAAATATAAATGTTGTTAATTGATTGATTGTTTACTCAGTTTAAGTAATTGATTGTTTAGATGATCCCTTTATTAGTTTACAGGTAAAGTATACCTGGTAGTGGGCCACGTTTAACCTTGGAAAAATAATTATCTCAAGGTTTTCTATAAAAGGAAATTAATACTCAGTTTTTAGCTTCAGCTCACTGACAAGTTGTGAAAATTAAGAAAAATCTCAACATGAAATAACTCCTCATTTTCATTATAGTTTGACGATGAAGCCTAGATAAAGCGCTCGGCAAATTCCGACGTAAAAAACGACTTGTGATCACAAAGGAAGATAACATTCGTCAAAATGCGTATCTTTACATTTCAGCGACATGAAATTCACTTCCGTTAAGAATAGAGTCGACTTTCCGTCACAGCCCGCTGGTTACGTGTAACAGAAAGAGAATAGTGCTCCAACTATTAGCGATTTTATCTTGCTTCACAATGCCAAGGTTGTTTCCAGATAAGCATCTTACTAAATTCATATTTTCTGTAAGTTTATATTACTTATAAGATACTGGAAGAGATTATTTTTTGTTCACGTGATAATTTGAATCGCAGCAATCGGGTATCAAGATCTCCAACAAACAAAAGATACAGAAAATAGTTTGCAAATAATAAGCTCTGGGCTTTATAGTACTGTCTGTATATTTGTCAGCAAGATTTCTCGAAAATGGCTGCATGGATTTGGACGAAAGTTGATATACATTTGGAATATGACCCACTTTAGTAGTGGTTAGTTTTTGGAGAGTCGAGGTCACGAAAATCTAAAAAATCCCTATATATTAACATGGGTACAGATTTTTCAAACTATTTTTGCTCTATAACTCAGTCAAAAATGATCGGATTTTGATGAAACTTGGTGGACTTATGTTTATAACGATGGACATACGGACACATTTTCTTAGTTTTTGAGAGCCGAATATTGATCAACGCTCCGTGGAGGAGTTCTGCGCTCTACCAAGTACCCTCTAGTTTATATTGTGCCTCAATCCTTAAGCTTGTTTGTTTACTTTTTTTTTTGCGACTGAATTTCCACATTAAGCTAGCTATCTTGTTTCTGTATTTTTATACGGTTTCTATTCACCTTTTTAAATTAAGTTTTTAATCAGTCTTGTTTCTTTAGTTTTTCTTATTTCCATCATGGACATAAATCTGCATAATACCAATACTGTCTTATATGAAACAGTTTAGTTTAATGAAATACGTAGCTGATGTATGGTGCTCTCTGGGAAAACAATGACAACCTTTGGATTGGTTTCATGCAGATTGGATGACTACTGCTTATGATACCATTGCTACAATGTTATTATTGATAGTGGAACTGAATGTATGATCACTATGATGTACATAGATCAACATACATATATATAGTCTGGATTGGAAGTACTACTGAACTATACTGGATTGATGCATAGACTGGATTTTGTAACCACGTGACCGTTATACATGCGTGCACATGTGATACGTGTTGGCTGGTATTTATATCTGTATATACATGCAGGCTTTGTAGCTTTTTAAGTTGTAAAACCGTATATATAGATATCCATATGAATGTTTAAAGTTGTATTGATGCATGCATGCATATTTAATGCAAGTGTAAGAAAATATGTCATAATATAATAGGGTATGTATGCAAATAAGCATTTTAAATATTTTTATGGTTGTTAGATTTCCCCCTTTTCTCCTCCCCTCCGCTGGCCTTGGTAAGGCCGGTTACGGTTTTACTGCAGCTGGCCATATTTCCTCTTAGAATGACATTCTACAGACTCTGAAAGTCGAAAACGTGTTAATTAACAATTATGAGTTGATTATATTAATATACCTCCCCACCTTCATTTCTGATGGAGCTGTGACACTTCTATGACCTTCTTCCATTGGGATGACCCTAAACTCTGGTGGGCCGTCACTGTTGCATACTTTAACTGAAACTAATTATTTTCTAAATAAAATATACAAATTTCTGCCTCACTTTTGCCTAGAATCGCCATCATTTTCTCCATCTCCTGCTTACACAATTTTTGCACTCCTTACAGTTAGCTTCAACGATGGCTACTCTATCTCCAGTATCTATAAAATTTGCAGTATGCCCCTGAAGAAAGGTCTACCTTTCAAAAGCGCACGGATTATAGGATTTTTATTCATTTCTATCAAGACTTCTTGAACCTACATGTTTTTCTAACATCATGAATATGAAATTCGCAATCAGGCAATGTGGGCTATAATTCGACACTTAGGATCGGCAATCACGGTGATTGCCGATCCGATATGGGAGACTAGCTGATACGGTTCGTGATTATTTACTGTAACTATTGACTATTTGATCGCATTAGTTGGAGATGTAAATATTTAAGCTGCAGCTGGATATTGTTATGTAGATTTGTTTGAAGATATAGTGAGCATTTATAGTTTCTGTTTAACTAAAATCTATATTTGTAATGAATAGCAATGGTTTATTTGTTTGTTTGTTATAGATTTCGCGCAAAGCTACACGAGGGCTATCTGTACTAGCCGTCCCTAATTTAGCAGTGTAAGACTAGAGGGAAGGCAGCTTATCATCACCACCCACCACCAACTCTTTTACCAACGAATAGTGGGATTGACCGTCACATTATAACGCCCCCAGGCTGAAAAGGGCGAGCATGTTTGGTGGGACGAAGATTCGACTCCGCGACCACAGATTGCGAGTCGAGCACCCTAACCACCTGGCCATGCCGGGGCCGAATATCAATGGGCATATAAATGCCGAGACTAAGAAACAACTTCCACTATACACGTATAAACTTGTACAAGTAGAAAAGCAGCCTTTTCAAATAAAACATATACGTTTAAAACATCACATTGCTTTAAATACACCTTCATGTTTTTTTTTTAATAATTATTCTATGAATTTGTGTAATAAAATTTAATATTATGTATGTTGATTTTTTTTACTCTTTCACTTCATACATAATATAGGGGTTGGCTCCCTAAAGATATTGATTGTATAGTGTACGAAGCATTGAGTATCTACATGTTACAGTCATCTAATGTTCATCTATTATTGGCTGGTAATTCCTGTTTCACCCTGTTCTTAAGCTTCTTAAAGGAACACCATATATTTGTTAGAAAACTAACTTCAAGGGGTAATGATAACGTCGTTTACACTAGAATTGTGATTTTTTTAGTTTGTGAAAAATATAAAAATAACTTAAAAAGTACCCTACGCAATGATCCTTTTAGTAATGTTGCCCAGGTTTGATTGTAATACTCGCGCCCGTTTTTGCTGTAGGCTAGCGGAACAACAACAAAAAAAATAATAATAATTAAAAGAAGAACAATTACCGTGGTTCATAATATAAATTTTTCTGAGGTGTGAAAGTGTTAAATGTAACAGTTTCCGAATTGCTATATCATATACTCTCAATGCTAACCGCTCGTTTCCATCTACTCTGTCTTTGGAAAAAAACAAGCTGTTGATGGATCGATGTGATAACTGCAATCCACATTTGTTTAGTCCTGGTTTTCAAGAAACTGTGACCAGCATAAACATGAGTAAACATCACATGACGTTTCTAAAGTAGTGGTTTGTATTCAGATTCAACAGATGTTACGTTATCCAGTTTCAAAAACAAATTTACCATTTACGTGATGTTTGAAAGGCATGGTGATACTGTGGGATCAGCAGGAGATTGGAGAACCATGATAAACACTTTCGTCTTGGGGAGAAAGTAACAAGAAGTTTTTTTGCCTTACAGTAGATGTTTCAGTTTTATACTTGAGGTTCATTTTTGTGTTAACTGCTTATAGAAAAAAAAACTTAAAAAGAACACCGGCCTATTGAAAGCTATCGTTAAGGTACTTCAAGAGAAGTTAAGGATTTTGGAAATCACTCGTTTTATCAGTCCAACTGTACACATTATATTTAGAAAAAACTTATTTTATAGTTGATTAAATAAACTACCTAGATATTCTTTTATTTTCTTTATTAAAATGAGCTGTGCAAGAAAAAAAAGAAAAATATGTAGATGGTTCCTTGAAGAATCTTTTATTTCTACGAGACATGTTGGTGCTAAAATAATGTACTTCTGTGAAGCGAGTTTCCTCCACTGTGTAAGGCTAGGCGTGGTCGAGTTAGCATGCTTGGACTGTGAATCCAGTGGTTTAGGATTCGCGGCCCTTTCCCACCAAAATGCGCTTCGCATTTGAGGCGTGAATGCGTTATAAACGTGAGGTTAAATCCCACTATTCGGACAGACAAGAGTAGCCCAAGAGTTGGCAGTGGGTGCTGTTGACTAGTTGCCTTCCCTCTAGTCTATCAGTTCGAAGTTAAGGACGATATGCAGAGATAACCCTTTTTTAGCTTTGTGCGAAAGTTCTAAAACAAACAGCCATTCCACTCTAGTGGCAGGTATCAAAATATAATTCCTTAGCTTTATCCTACACATGGTAATTGTAAAAATACCAGTGTATATGTTTTTCTAGAGCTTTTCAGTGATATTCCCCAGTGGGACAGCGGTAAATTTACGGACTTACAATGTTAAAATCCGGGGTTCGATTTCCCGCGTTGGACACAGCAGATAGCTCAATGTGGCTTTGTTCTAAAAGAAACATTTCAGTGACCTCTAATATGAAGTATCCAAATGGGCTTTTCAGCCCCTTCTAGTGGCAGGTACGTTAGTATTCTAAAGATCCGTCTTGTAGAAGGGGCTATATCATGTAAACTAACGAAATTCAACTCTCTTTTCAACATGAAGTATACACGCGTGTTTGTTAGCAGTGCTCTTTGAGACAGTGAAAGACATCAAAGGTCAAACTTCTCCCATGTTGAGATGGCACGTAAGATCCGGTGTTGAAATCCGACTTAATTGACACATTCCTTCTGGAAGGGATGCCATTCTATCACAGGTTAACCCCCCAGCTAACAGATGGTACCTATCATACAGCTGAGTAGACTGAAAATATTGGAGTAAAGTGTCTTCTTCAACGACACGATGCCTGGAGTTAAGTCTCGAGCACGCAACTATCTTACTTACGAGTCCAAAACGCGAAGCCAATGAGCATGTAAGGTGGACGACATCTTGATAAACCTGTTTAATTTTGCAAGTTTCCTGTCATCACGATCTTATTTCTCGGTTTGATGGTTTTTGATTGCATTATAAATTATCAAAACAACTACAGTGAACCCTCTCATGGTGATTATAATTCCTGTACGATTTTGGCTAGTTTTATTATTTACATCGTGTAGCTTCATAAAAAGCTGTGATAGTCGACGTGTTTTTATTCACGCAAGATCACACTTTAAATCATAAGTTTTTTAGTTATATAATTATATCGGTAAATACGTGGAGAAATTCCATAATCACAGAAGTGAAGAAAACAAAGACTTTTTTTAAATATTTAATTTATTATTACCATTGCTTCGTTACTAAAAGCATGGCCAGCACAGCAGAACTGCCTTATACAAAAGAATGAAAACGAAACAGTGCTTATTTGATATTTTCATTTTATAAAAGACATAATAGAAACTAACCAAAAACGTCCCATGTTGTCTAAACATCGTTTTGGTACAAGTAATTAAACAGGAAACAAGATAAAGTTGTGTTTTGTTGTAAGTCTGCATCGTTTTCTTACGATTGGTGTGTTTTAACTACTAAGTGTACAGTGTTTATTTTCAATTCAACGGGTAGATGGACCGAGCGTGGCCAAGTTTTTAGCATGACGGACTGTGGATCTAAGGTTCCGTGGTTCGCGTCCTGTTACTGCCCTCCTCAAAAAAAAAATAGATATAAAAATCGTGCTCTGCACTTTAGGGCCATAATTGCGTTAGAAGTGTGACGGTCAAATCCCACTTTCAATTAGAGTAGTCCACAAATTGGCGATGTTGACTAGCTGCTTTTCCTCTAGTCTATCACTTCAAAATTAGGGACGGCTAGCGCAGATAGCCCTCTAGTAACTCAACAACAACATCTGGCGGACCGTAACTCAGAGGCTTAGTGGTAAATTTCAGGGCTTATAATGTTTCAATATCTAGGTTATAGTCTGTCGTGCTTAAAAACGAAACATAAAAACAGATGTTTCTTCACTCATCGTTTTATAGTGATAGAAAAGAACGCTATAATTAGACTTTTCTATATATATATTTAACTGCATTCATAGAGTTCACTGTTTGGCCTATTTCGCATGCCTTGGCAACATTCTTAAAGTAGCAAGTGCACGTGACTGTCGATGTCCCCTAAAACATGTGGGGTGTGTCTGTCACACGGACAGTGATATGGATTTTGATGGAGATATTATATGTGTCATGTGTTAGCTATAGTGAAACGCGGAAGGTATTGAGAGTGTGACCTGTACACCTATCGCTCTACAGGTTCTAGAATAAAAAATACGAATCTTCAATATTCGTGTGATGTAGTAGGTTTCATGAGTATTCTTCAACTGATTTTTTGGAACAGATTTGTCAGATAGTACTGGTACTATCTTATTAAAATCGTAATGAAAAGAAGACCCACGAAGCCAGTCTGTTTCTGAAATGTTTACCGGATTAGACCGTTTTTGGGGAATTCCATCCCTTATCACTGTATTAGGCTGTTCTTGAGTAATTCTCAATGTATTAGACCGTTATCGCTTTTAATTCTAGCAGCTAACAACTTACCTTGTGAGAAAGTCCTCTGTAGTTAGTAAAGTTTTTAATGGAATAGCCAATTATGCATTGAATATAAGCTCAGATTTAAGGCATAACTAATCGTTTCTGTTGACTTATTTTATTATTTTTGTTGTTGTGAAAGTATGTTTGAGCTGTCCAACTACACCTTTCAAACAGGAAAATATTTTATCTAGTTTGAAATATCTGGAACTAACAATAAAATCAATTCTCTTCATATATATATATATATATATAGAGAGAGAGAGAGAGAGCGTGGCTTTGTGGTTAGAATGCCTAGCTGTGTTATGAAAGATACCGCTGAACATGTTGTGGGCTATAAAATTGACAGCCACTTTGTATATTCGGCTAGTAGTAGTAGGCGACGGGTGCTAAGGGCCGATTGGCCTCTGTCTGGTCAACAGTTTTAAATTAGGATCTTTCTACGTACACACACACACACACATGATGATGTAAAAACTTGTATCATACATTGTAAACCAGACTCTTGCTGCAATTATTGATTTTTGTAAATCATGTCTTTGTTAAATTTTTAATAATAATTGATTGGTTTGTTATTAATTTGGGAAGTAGTTCTATTATGTGGAGATCCTATACACACACTCGGAATCTTTCACCATTGGATTTGTTTTTATATTTTAAGGCACATTTGAGGCAGGGAATCAACTGTCTATGCAAACGTAATGCTACGAAACGAGGGCCGCAATTTGGAAAAAATGACACTGTGTCATGATACCAATGGTACATTGTTCGAACAACATTGTATCATGATGGTACACGACTTTTCCACTACCCTGCACATATGTTATTGTAAAATTATTTCTATTTCTATAAAGTAGAACATCTGTACCTGTCGGCGCAAGTTGCTAGTTTTAGTCACTAGTATTTAGCAATACATCTGCTGTGTTCAGGGTTTCGTTTTGATTGACCTATGCTAACCTGTGTCTGCAAAAATAGACGTAGAGATAGATGGTAGTAACCGATCTTTTCCTGGCTGTGAATTCTCACTATTGGTGAGATAAAGTTGTATTATCCTGGATTCCCGATATATAACAAGTTTTGCTGCTGCTGTAAGGATTCTTGTTTTTTTTTATCCTCTATATTATCAACCTTTTCAGCCATTTCCTCTTGATAATTGTACCGCATTATATCTTTTGCTGAACTTAGTCAAACAATTTATGACTTTTGTATTCTTTTCTCAATCGCAAAACGTTGTTGCGGGACGGTAAGATATGTCTAGAAGACGCTTTATATAAGCTAACAAAACGATCTTGTTTTCCGTTAAATGTTCCGGTGGCCGTAATAGTTTGTTCCCTTTCTCACGCCTACCATCAGTGTCGTTTTAAACGTTTTTTATTTGTGTAATTTTCAGGATATGTTTTAAGAACCAATACTATACCAGGTATACGTACAGTAACTACAGAATGTGGTTGTTGTTTATTCCATATACGTACAGTAACTACAGAATGTGGTTGTTGTTTATTCCATATACGTACAGTAACTACAGAATGTGGTTGTTGTTTATTCCATATACGTACAGTAACTACAGAATGTGGTTGTTGTTTATTCCATATACGTACAGTAACTACAGAATGTGGTTGTTGTTTATTCCATATACGTACAGTAACTACAGAATTTGGTTGTTGTTTATTACATATACGAACAGTAACTACAGAATGTGGTTGGTGTTTATTCCATATGCGTATGTGACTGTAACAACTGTTGTTGATAGCTGGGACTGTATGTGACTCTAACAACAGTTGTTAATAGCTGGAACTGTATGTGACTCTAACAACAGTTATTGATAGCTGGGACTGTATGTGACTCTAACAACTGTTATTGATAGCTGGGACTGTATGTGACTCTAACAACAGTTATTGATAGTTGGGACTGTATGCTACTCTAACAACCGTTATTGATAGTTGGGACTGTATGCTACTCTAACAACCGTTATTGATAGCTGGGACTGTAACAACAGTTATTGATAGTTGGGACTGTATGCTACTCTAACAACAGTTATTGATAGCTGGGACTGTAACAACAGTTATTGATAGCTGGGACTGTAACAACTGTTATTGATAGCTGGGACTGTAACAACGGTTATTGATAGCTGGGACTGTATGTGACTCTAAAACTCTTATTGATAGCTGGGACTGTAACAACTGTTATTAATAGCTGGAACTGTAACAACAGTTATTGATAGCTGGGACTCTAACAACAGTTATTGATAGCTGGAACTGTATGTGACTCTAACAACTGTTGTTAATAGCTGGGACTGAAACAACTGTTACTGATAGCTGGAACTGTATGCGACTCTAACAACAGTTATTGATAGCTGGGACTGTATGTGACTCTAACAACAGTTATTGATAGCTGGGACTGTATGCGACTCTAACAACAGTTATTGATAGCTGGGAATGTATGTGACTCTAACAACAGTTATTGATAGCTGGAACTGTAACAACTGTTATTGATAGCTGGGACTGTAACAACTTTTATTGATAGCTGGAACTGTATGTGACTCTAACAACTGTTGTTGATAGCTGGGACTGAAACAACTGTTACTGATAGCTGGAACTGTATGCGACTATAACAACAGTTATTGATAGCTGAGACTGTAACAACTGTTATTGATAGCTGGAACTGTAACAACTGTTATTGATAGCTGGGACTGTAACAACTGTTATTGATAGCTGGGACTCTAACAACAGTTATTGACAGCTGGGACTGTAACAACTGGTGTTGATAGCTGGGGCTGTATGTGTTTGTGGTAGGAGGTAGATAGGACCAAAGAATGATATAAATGGCACACAAAATGTGAGCAGCTTATAGTTAAATATTTTAAATAGTTTTTGATATTTAGTCCAAGTCAGTATTGGTTGTGCGTGTGTCTTAGGAAGGGGACATTATCCACAACTTTACATTTACAATCAGTGTCTTAACCATAAATGTAACAACGATTAATAAGATATCGGTTAAATATGTCAACATTCAAAGACAGAATATAAAACAAAAAATTTTCCGGTGCTTCTGAAATCCTCACCGCTATGTGTCGTTTAAGGCGAGAAACTATGATTATTAGCTATATTTTCTAACCGTAAAGGAAGTTTTACAGTATTATCATATTTCCATCTTTCAACGGTAGTCCACTTAGCCAACCCGACACTTCTGTACTAATTTTGACGATCGAGGTTATATGAATTTATTTTTCGGATATTCACGCAAAGGTACACAAGGGCTATCTACGCTATTCGTCCATAATTGTTAACTAAAGGGAAAGACAAAACAGCTAGTCAACAGATGCCACCAATAACTTTTGGGCTACTGTTATCGGACCGAAATAATTGTAATGAATAGAACAAATTCGTTACTTGACTTGATAAGATTCATTTCACGTTATGATATAAATAGTATTTGTTCACATCACCATCTACGTTTCCAAAGAATGCATCAAAACATACCAGGTGGGCGCTTAACAGCAAGATAAAACTTTTCGTTCTTGTTGGATCTCTGTACAAGGTATTCATGAGATGCTATGTATAAATTTCTCCTGATTGGAGACGATAAAGAATTCCGCGAAGTTTCAAAACTGATTTTAAGTCACGAGAAAACATAGATAACTATCAGATTGAGTTCTGTGTTTATGTAAGATTTGATTAAACTTACACAAGGTTTCTCAAAAAACAAATAAAAGAGTGATACACGTGGAAAAGCGATGATAGTTATAGGCGTGTGTTCCGTGATTGACATGAGAGGTTTGTGTGATAAGTTCCACCTGTGGTGTTTTATTCAGATCTACGTATCGTGACGAAATAAAAGTAAAACTGTAAGGACCGTTTGTTTTAATAAAATATTATATTGTTGAAAATATATTTTTGTTCTCTTAGTTTTCACTGTTCAGAACGTCTCGTAGTGGGAATGGCCATGTGATGTAACAGCTGTATTTATTTATTTTCTGTCTTAAAGTTGAAACTTTGAGTAGTTAATTTGTTCGCTGTGAAAACCTGTCACCATGGGAACGAAACTGTATGTGTGATCCAAAAATTCTCTCGACAGATGTTCTCGGTAGCGTATTTCTCTGTCTGTCTTTTTCGCCAAGCTTTTCCTAACCGCTTTGTGCACCTACTGTTCGTGAAATCGGTTCGCCAAGCTTTTCCTACCCGTGTTGTGTACCTACTGTTCGTGAAATCGGTTCGCCAAGCTTTTCCTACCAGCGTTGTGCACCTACTGTTCGTGAAATCGGTTCGCCAGGTCTTTCCTACCCGTGTTGTGCACCTACTGCTCGTAACATCGGTTCGCCAGGTCTTTCCTACCCGTGTTGTGCACCTACTGCTCGTGAAATCGGTTCGCCAGGCCTTTTACACCTATGTTGTGCACCTACTGCCCGTAACTTCGGTCCAAGAATCGGTTAATGTGTTATATGAGTAGTTTGCTTTACAAAAATAAAATGCTGAAAAGGCTGTTATTTGTGAATAAAATTGTGGGATTTGATACTGGGTTTTTTTATATACCTATCATGTGAATATTTTAGCTCAATATGTAGTTTCTCCCATGTTTAAATCAATTTTAAATTAAGTTTTATTACTTAAGTTTTCATTATCTTTCTCGAAGTCTTTTTTTATTTGATTATTTCCGATACTGTTAAACACAAAATATAAGAACGTTTGTTAATAAATAACAGAGTTAGATGAATAACCAAATACAAACAACTTTGTTACTATACCAAAGTTTTCATTCCTAATAGGCTGGGCATGACGCAAGCGTTTAACTTGGTTCATGGTTCACGTGCTGTTGCTTCTGCTTTGTACTTTGGGACTGAGTTTGCTGTGATAGTGACGGTCAAATCCTATGGAGTGATATACCGTATGATTATTACAGAAACAAAACGGCTGTAGAGTATAATATTTTAGCTTTTCTTTGTTAGAACGAATCAGTCCTCATATTTAATTTGAAAGTTTTGTAGACATATAAATACGACACTACATGAGTTGTAGTCTTGCTGTTTATATGTTGAGTACATGTAGAAAAACACATCTGTAGAATTTTAAGGTAAAGGTTCATCTACACCCATTTCAGCGTCTCGCATATGTGCATAAACACATTTGCTCTCTTCAATAATTGATGTATGGACTTTTGTTGGAATGTCGAAATTAAATTTGTAGTTGTTTTATTTAATAAAAGATCAACATGGTGACAAACACTTTACTAGCCGTATCTGTGGACTCGTAGAAAAATCAAGCTCAGACGTAGATCTATGTACAAGTTGGTTTCAATATCATTTTCGTATTTTTCCACATAATAGCTGCCACTAAACACCCGTATCGTGGGAAGTTAATTATGTTCTCTCAACACAGAGGTCTAATGTTGTTTATGATGTACGAAGTTAATTATGTTCTCTCAACACAGAAGTTGTCTGATGATGTTTAGGATGTAGGAAGTTAATCATGTTCTCTCAACACAGAAGTTGTCTGATAATGTTTAGGATGTAGGAAGTTAATCATGTTCTCTCAACACAGAGGTCTAATGTTGTTTAGGATGTAGGAAGTTAATTATGTTCTCTCAACACAGAGGTCTAATGTTGTTTATGATGTAGGAAGTTAATTCTGTGTTGAGAGAACATAAGTTGTCTAATGTTGTTTATAATGTACGAAGTTAATCATGTTCTTTCAACACAGAAGTTGTCTGATGATGTTTAGGATGTAGGAAGTTAATCATGTTCACTCAACACAGAAGTTGTCTGATGATGTTTATGATGTAGGAAGTTAATCATGTTCACTCAACACAGAAGTTGTCTGATGATGTTTAGGATGTACGAAGTTAATCATGTTCTCTCAACACAGAAGTTGTGTAATGGTGTTTAGGGTGTAAGAAGTTAATTACGTTCGTTCAATACAGTTGTCTAATGATGTTTAAGATGTTAATCATCATGTGTAAAATAGTATAATTGAATGTATTTCTTTTCTCTATCACTCTCTTGGAGCTACGACTTCAATCATGCTCAGCTGGTTTAAGGACATCGGTATGATAAAAGGATGGACGCCATCATGTGTTAGGCTACAAGTGTGTAGGATGGGGAAGGGTTATCCTTCCAAATTTGTTAATTTCAATCATTGAATGACAGCAGTATGACACCTGACACATGTCAAGTTGTAAGGAAACATCATTTTGCAGTTGACGGATACTGATCTATTAATTTCAAGTCATTACAGGATAATGTATAAATATATTGTACCGTATGGCATCAAAGAAACAGCCACATACTTTGAAAAACTCTCTGAAGACATTGAACGTTTGTCAAAAGTCTAAATATTCTCATGACTTGTGCAAGCATACACCCGAAATCTCTCTTCAAGAAAGGAGTTAACACTACCATTTATTCTGGGTAGCAATTTTCTATGATAAGAAATACAGACAAATCCTTATTAAAACTGCATATTCCCTTCCCTGCTTTCGCATTGTAGATGTGTCGTGGACTAGCCCCATTGTGAACACACTGCTTCTATACACCCGTTTTGACTAAAGCATTTTATATATTATAGAATAAAAATCAAGCGTCTGTACACTATCCACAGTATTTCGTGGAAAATTGTAAACGTATTAAAATGTTTCAGTGTCAATGGGTAATGTTTCTTATGTACTGTATATCTATCTCCTGGTGGCTCAGCCAAAATTCGGGGTTCGATCCCCTTTGTTGGCATAACGCCAATAAACCAGTATTGCAACTTTGCACTAAATATAAGAACAACTGTGCTATAAAGTAGATAGTGCTAAATCCTTTTATTATTTTATTAAAGCTTCCACTACTGACTGAAGGATGGAAACCATTTTGAATGAAGACGACATACAACTTCAGATAAATGTTATTTTTTTATTATTCTACTCGACGTTTCGGCTTATGCCTTTTTCAAGGGTTTTTGAACGTCACTAGTTAGAAAACTGATTTTAAATTATGGTAACCTGTAAACGTCGAGTAGAATAAAAACAACAACATTTATCTGAAGTTGTTTGTCGTCTTCATTGATAATGCCAAAACTTCCTACTAATTAGGCGACCTAGTGGTTATTATACCGGACTGTGAATCTGAGGGTTCACAGTTTGAGTCCTGTTCCAGGAAACAATTGTAAGGTCGAACATTCTTTTTTATAAGTATTGTAGTGCTAAACAACAATAGTTTCATCACTAACAATATGTATTGTTCTGTTGGATACACTATACGATATATGACGTTTATTGTGTCTGGGATGGTAACTAAACAACAATAGTTTCATCACTAACAATATGTATTGTTCTGTTGGATACACTATACGATATATGACGTTTATTGTGTCTGGGATGGTTATTATCGTTTTATATCTATGTATATGTGTACATGGATATCTTTCTGAAATGGTGTTTTAAACTCTGTATAACTTTATACATACCTAATGTTACAATGAGTAAGATAAGTAACATTTTAAGACTGATTATCTAACAAGTAATCTTTACCTTTAACAGAGTGTCGTGTTTCGAGTTCAGCAGCATCCAGAGTATCCCGATTTTGAACAATGTGTGAGCTTTGGTTTTTTTTCCGAGGTTGGGCAAGACAGAGCTTATAACATCTTCTGTATTCTGGCTTTGTACCTTGTGCCACTGGCCATCATAATCTTTTGTTACTCTCGCATCCTGTGGGTTATCTCCAGAAGATCACGTGACAATGAAGGTGATCCTAAGCCTGTTAATAAATTTAATTATGCTATTTTCTATTTTTAATTAAAAAACCTTTTTAATGAACGGAGGCTCTAAATTAAGAAAATACTTTTCGTATATGGAACGTAGTATTATCAAAACGCAGTTGCTTGTCTCTCTGCATATGTATCTTTTAGAAGTAGTTGTAGAAGTACTGATCTGCTATGTCAACATGGTTGTACAGACTTGACTACTTACCGTTAGTTATTGTTCTTGTAGATCATCTCACGAGAGGGCAGCAGTATAGAGGTCGGCTTCACCTACGCCGTTCCAACATGACGCACATTGAAAGGGCGCGAGCTCGCACACTCCGCATGACCATTACTATTGTCTTGGCCTTTTTCTGGTGCTGGACCCCATACGTTGTTATCGTCTTGTGGTACCAGATAGACCTTGACTCTGCTCAGAAGCTAGCAGCTGAGGTCCAATCTGCTCTCTTCATGTTCGCCGTTTCAAACTCTTGTGTCAACCCCCTGGTCTATGGGAGCTACGCTTTCAACTTCAACAACGTCTTCAAGGTCTGCTGTTCCTCTGGTTCCGGTTGTCCAACGTACTTCTCTCGACGCTCATTTCGACGAACACTTTCCTCCAACGTCACAAGAGCCACACACGTTGAAACTCGAGAAAATGTTCCAAAACAGTGCACCATCTTGACCCTGAAAGAAAATGGTCAGCTAATAACCTCCTCTCAAGCACTCAGTTCTTATCAATCCCGTGGCCATCTCGGTCCACGTCCAGCACTCAATATAAACCGAGCGTCTTCATGTTGTGCTATTGAGAGAAGTTATGTTTAAATAAAAGTAATCAACACGGTAGCAAGTGCCAAGTTAACCCTCCGAAAAGTGGTTGAACTTGAAAGTTTTAAGGATTCAGGGTATCTTGTACAACGTACCACTCAATGTATGCACTCCAATCAGGCCATTATTACGAGTTCTTTCTTGCCAAAAGTAAGAAATGGAAAATCCGTGGATATTTTAGAATTGAGCAAACAATCTTAAACTTTCTCGTATACATAATATAACTTTAGGCATTCAGTAAATTTACCAATTTACAAAATGGGATATACTTTTAGACTGAATTATTTTGACAAAGTCATAGAACAGTACTGTAAACCCAGTAAATTCGTTACTTATCGTTGTAATATTCACACACATAGTTGATAAGGTTGGTGGTATATATTCACATTCCAGTTTCTTCGACACATTGTGCTGACATTCAACCTCTTCAATGGTACCTATCATCTACCAATTTCTAATATTTACATGTTGTTTCATGTTCAACCATGTGGTTTTATTACCACATCTTTCACTCTTGCATGAGTATTAGTACTAATAAAAATGGAGATAAATGTCTTAAAAATTACTGTGTGTGTTTTATTGTTACAACAGATTCTTTCTTAATTATTACACGATACATTTCATTACAACACTCTTGTGTACGTATGGTTTGTCACAGCTTTAAATGTCTAATTCTATCCAACAAATCATTGATGTTATTTTACCTTTTCTAAAACTTTAAAACACTTCATTTGTTCGTTATAAAATGCATTAATTACCACAAAATGTATTCTGTACATCACTGTAACTGTAAAATCACTGTACTCTATGTAACATCTATCACTTTACTGTACTCTATGTAACAGCTATCACTTTACTGTGTAACATCTAACACTTTACTGTACTCTATGTAACGGCTGTCACTTTACTGTACTCTCTGTAACGGCTGTCACTTTACTGTACTCTATGTAACATCTATCACTTTACTGTACTCTATGTAACATCTGTCACTTTACTGTACTCTATGTAACATCTAACACTTTACTTTACTCTATGTAACATCTAACACTTTACTGTACTCTGTGCATGATCTAAGATGTTACATAGAGTACAGTAAAGTGACAGATGTTACATAGAGTACAGTAAAGTGACAGATGTTACATAGAGTACAGTAAAGTGACAGCCGTTACATAGAGTACAGTAAAGTGTTAGATGTTACATAGAGTACAGTAAAGTGTTAGATGTTACACAGTAAAGTGATAGCTGTTACATAGAGTACAGTAAAGTGTTAGATGTTACATAGAGTACAGTAAAGTGATAGATGTTACATAGAGTACAGTAAAGTGATAGATGTTACACAGAGTACAGTAAAGTGATAAAGTGATAGATGTTACATAGAGTACAGTAAAGTGATAGATGTTACATAGAGTACAGTAAAGTGATAGATGTTACAGAGTACAGTAAAATGATAGATGTTACATAGAGTACAGTAAAGTGTTAGATGTTACATAGAGTACAGTAAAATGATCCTGTACTCTATGTAACATCT
>NW_013669984.1:58613-60300 GCF_000517525.1 Limulus polyphemus
TTAGATGTTACATAGAGTACAGTAAAGTGTTAGATGTTACATAGAGTACAGTAAAGTGTTAGATGTTACACAGTAAAGTGATAGCTGTTACATAGAGTACAGTAAAGTGATAGATGTTACATAGAGTACTCTATGTAACATCTGTCACTTTACTGTACTCTATGTAACATCTATCACTTTACTGTGTAACATCTAACACTTTAATGTACTTTAGTATACTATTACACAAGGTGCTAATGTTGAAAACATATCCAAATACCATGAAGTGCTTGTATTGAAATCACGCCTAAATACTATGAAGTGCTTGTATTGAAATTACGCCTAAATACCATGAAGTGCTTGTGTTGAAATCACGCCTAAATACCATGAAGTGCTTGTATTGAAATCACGCCTAAATACTATGAAGTGCTTGTGTTTAAAACACATCCGAATATTTTGTAGTGAAATTTAATGAGATGTTCATCAGCTGATTATAGCTCATTTTCAAACGTTACAAAATATACAACTAATTTCCCTCCAATCCCAATTATGAGTAGAGGAGTAAAAAAATAGTTCAAATCCTGATAAAAACACGCATACCTTGAATAGAGAAGTGTTGATATCACCAGTAGCAACTGCTTATATTACGATAACCAACATTTATATGCGAGTAACTGTACCACTAAAACCCACGAGGAAGTGGCAATATTTATAATTGATTAACTAGAGCACGAGGACCAGAAGGGGAGCGAATATGTGCATTTGATTAACTACAACACGAGGATCAGGAGGGGGAGTTGGTGGTGAATATTCTAATCTAAGCCAAAAGTTAGATTTTCCTAGAATGCCAGAATATTAAGAAATTTTGCAATGTCCATGTTCAGGTCATCGATGGGACATCTTATCATATGTAAAAGGAAAGTGATGGTAGAAAACAAACATTACGATAAAAGTGGACGTTTCCCGTACATTTTGAACTCTCCATTTGCTGTTGTGTGACACAATAGCATACAATCACGAAGATTCTTCTCTTTTTTTCTTACAACAAAAGTTTCAAATGTGGTTCACCAAATCTTTTGGTACAAAAGTAACACTGAAGATTCTTACATTAGTATTTTGATATAAAAATGTCGAGCTGTAACGTTTATTTGACATTTGTTCTAAACTGAAAACATAATTCAATTCATTAAAATTTTCCAATCGTGTAAATTATGCAAGAATCGACAACAAAATATGGTCACTGGCCTGTAGTCTGATACAATATGTTCTACATAAAACATTCCCACCAATATTGAATGCGACATAAAATATCTAAATAAATTTAGTCTTAGCTCTAATGATCGTGACGTCACAGAAATGATGCGATACTGTGTACTTAAATCCAATAATCTGTTAACAACACTGGAACGAACATAACTTAAGTATACCTGTTGTTAAATCGTTTACTACGCACACGTGTGACTTCGCATTGCTATTATTATATAACTCCGCACTGTTGTTAAAATGCGACTGCGTACTGGATGGTTAACTACAGACTTGTCACTACAGGGTAAAGATGGTTAACTACAGACTTATCTTACTTAACCTACATTAGTAGTTATAGCACTTAATCTTCATTATTAGTTACAGCACTTAATCTACATTAGTGGTTACAGCACTTAATCTACATTAGTTGTTACAGCACTTAATCTACATTATTAGTTATAGC
>NW_013669984.1:61300-64559 GCF_000517525.1 Limulus polyphemus
CACAGTCACTTTAAACTCGACTACTTTTATGAACACACGCTATAAATCACAGTGATTCACACACTTTAATTATGGCTTAACTCGATTATCTCTATCTTCAATCTCTCTATCTATATGCAGTTCTATCTCCGCTTTATTTGCCGGGCTTATATACTAAAATAAAGGGCGCCTGGAAAAGACTAGAGTTGCCAGGACAATTCACGATCCTTCTAGAAACTCATTACGTGTTACCAGCGTCACGTGATTTTCGCTGTCGTAACAATATGCACTAAAACATTCTGAAAAGCCTTGTCACTGGAGTTAATGTGGCAGTAATTATATATACTAAAACATTCTGAAAAGCCTTGTCACTGGAGTTAATATGACAGTCATTATATGTATTAACACATTCTGGAAAGCCTTGTCACTGGAGTTAAGATGACAGTCATTATATGTATTAACACATTCTGGAAAGTCTTGTCACTGGAGTTAATATGGCAGTAATTATATATACTAAAACATTCTGGAAAGCCTTGTTACTAAAGTTAAGATGCCAGAAAGTCATTATATGTATAAATATATTCTGGAAAGCCTTGTCATTAGAGTTAATATTGGAGAAATATTCAACACATTAGTATAAAACATTCCGGAAAGCTGTATCACTGGGATTAAAATGATTGAAAATGTCATGTATAAAATATGCAGTACTCGGAGAACAAGTCACTTAGATCAAACTTATTTCTTATTAAATATATACAAAATATCAGGTCTGAGTGATTTACAACATATGCTTCAACAGACTAATTACTCAAGTTTTAGTTCTGACATAGTTGGGAGAGCTACAAATATAAAGTATATGAGAGATAACACAACTTTAAAACAGGATGAAACACTATTTATGCAAGCGACAGGCTTAATAAAATGCACAGCACGTAATATTATACAGAAAGTAACTTGTGATATTTATATCACTAGCTTTCATGACTGATTTGTTGAACAAATAATCAGTTCAATGAAAGAACAGTAATTAGAAACACCGACATGCGACTGTCCTTTACAAATAGAATTATAGCCACCGCTAACGACTTTCCTGATGTTAGCCGATTTCGAAATTAAAGCTATAGATCAATCGAGGTACTAGATGGAAATGATGATATAATCGTATTTTGTTTGTGTTTCCATAGTTACATTCGTCAAGACTAATACATCTTACTTTCTCACGTCAACATCTTAATAAAAAAGAAATAAAAAAACCACAAACAAATCCACCGATATGACATTTAATCGGTGTATAATTTTCCAACAAAATGGGTTGTTTCAACCGAGTTGTTTGCCAGATCTTTATACCGAGTGTTGTAACAAACAAATAACAAAATTATCCAGAAGACTGTAATTTGTGGACACCCCGCCAAGACTGAACAAGAATTCAACAACGTTTCTTCATGTTATTACAGTTTAATACAATCGAGTTAACAACATAATTAACGCAGGTAGTGTAATAATCACAACAAACAACGATCATTAGTTTGTTTAATTTACGTTGTTTTTCTCATCTTAATTTAATTGTTGTTTGGAAATTTTAAACTTTAAAGTTCTTCTTCTCATGCATTTAAACGGAACTTTATACGCACGTGAGCTTAGTACATAACCATGCCTAATTTTTAAATCACTGACCAGAGACGAGGTGTCCAGTCGACAGCACCCGCCGCTGACAAGGGTTAATGGAGATGCCTGTCATTATAACAATACATCACCGCTGATCACTGAGGGTTAATCTTTCTTACGTTATGAGTGAAAACGCAGGCTTTACGGGAGGCCTGTATCAACTTCTATTTATCCATCCATATATAAACTGGGAAAGAAAACTGAAGAGAAAATAACATTCCGAATATGACACGAAGTTCCAGAATAATAGTAAAAATTTATCTTTGGATCCAAGATTCTATTTCACGAAAGAATGGGGTGGGGTGGAACTAAAACATTTTCATACTTGCACTGAAAATATTCTGGACCCACGAGGCTAGCAATGGCTCCTTTACGATAATGTACATACACTGTTCATATTCAACCATATTCCTTGGGCTAAAATCCTAAATTTCATTTCAGCGCGACATAAAGAAACCGAAAATCAGTAAGCATGTCACGATATGATTTAACAAATTACCCTAACACTGGGACGAAAACGATATCTACACGACATCTCTATAAAAAAAAAAGGCCAGAAAAAACAAAAAAACTTTTATATCGAAACGTTCACACTAATTTGACGAAAATCATACAACTGACAACACAAAATTCTACAACAAATCATTTTATTAAAAAATTGTGGTATAACAACCGATATAATTACTTTTTTCATCCACATTAAAAACGTGTCCTCTAGTTGAACGATTCTTAAAACAAACTACATTTTATACTTTTGTTTCGTCCAACTTGCCACCTTAACAAACTACTCTTTATATACTTGTTTCGTCCAACTTGCCACTTTAACAAACTACTCTTTATATACTTGTTTCGTCCAACTTGCCACTTTAACAAACTACTCTTTATTCAATTCTTTCGTCCAACTTGCCACTTTAACAAACTACTTTTTATACTTTTGTTTCGTCAAACTTGTCACTTTAACAAACTTCTCTTTATACTTTTGTTTCGTCCAACTTGCCACTTTAACAAACTACTCTTTATACTTTTGTTTCGTCCAACTTGTCACTTTAACAAACTCATTATACTTTTGTTTCGTCAAACTTGTCACTTTAACAAACTGCTCTTTATACTTTTGTTTCGTCCAACTTGTCACTTTAACAAACTGCTCTTTATACTTTTGTTTCGTCCAACTTGTCACTTTAACAAACTGCTCTTTATACTTTTGTTTCGTCCAACTTGTCACTTTAACAAACTACTCTTTATACTTTTGTTTCGTCAAACTTGTCACTTTAACAAACTACTCTTTATACTTTTGTTTCGTCAAACTTGTCACTTTAACAAACTACTCTTTATACTTTTGTTTCGTCAAACTTGTCACTTGACGGCTTGAATGGGTAATGAAGAAAAACTTTAATATAAGTTTAACATAACAGCAAATGTACAACGTTTCGACAAGGTTTTGTCATCATCAGGTACAAGTAAGTTACACTGACAAGGATACATATATATACAGTATTGGACAAGGAAGTCACATGACCGGAACTGTTGTGAAACTTAGAAGAGGTGTCTAGGCACCCCGGGGGTGTTGGTTCAGAGTAGGGTTGTTTTGTTCAATTAAGATGGATTCCTTGATTTT
>NW_013669984.1:65448-74113 GCF_000517525.1 Limulus polyphemus
ACAAAAGGTAAACTGCAGTGTAATGTGCTGTTGTTGGGTTTGTTAGTGTCAATTTTGTTCGTGAGTTGAGTTTTATTGTGGGAAATGTTGGAGAGCTTTTCAACTATAGCTGGTGGGAATTTATTGGTGTGAATAAAGGAATGCTTTAAGTGGTTAATTTCTTCATTTATGTAGTCAGTTGAACAGAGTCTTGTAGCTGCGTTTATGAGGTTTTTAAATGTATTGATTTTTTGTATGGTGTCATGAGCGGAATTCCAGGGGATGTAGAGACCAATGTGTGTGTTTTTGCGGCGAATTTTGGTTTTAAACTGTGTGTCAGATCTAATAATTTTGAGGTTAAGAAAGGATAACTGTTTATTGTTTTCGTGTTCTGTGGACTACATACCCATCGGCAACTCTTTTATCAACGAATAGTGGGATTGACCGTCACTTATAACGCCTCCACGGCTGAAAAGGCGATCATGTTTGGTGGGACGGGAATTCGAACCCGCGACCTTCAGATTGCGAGTCAAGCGCCCTAACTACCTGGCCATGCCGGGCCTATAAGACTTTCGTTTTCTTAGACGCATCAAGAAAATTACAACCAACGATAACACTTTACTCGCTCGACGGAACTATCTGCAGTTAACAGCGCGTGAAGCACGTGCAAGCTCGTAAGCCAATCAGCAGACGCTTTATCAGTGAACCAAACTTTTAAATCCGATGGGATAATTACTTGAAAAGAAAACGAACACGTTATTTTTATCACAATTCGTGATAGGATATTAACAATCGATATGTCGTATTCACATACATATATTTGTATAACTTGTGCAGTCCTCTGGTGAGTATTTGATGAACTGAAATACTTCGAATCGTACTTTGTAGGAAGACGCTAAATGGGGTCTAAGAAATGATACTCGGAAGAAGTTCCCGCAATTCAATGTATCAGAAGAAATCACACAGTATCTAATTTTACGAAAAAATTAATTATGATATATACGTTATTAAACTATGTATTATTCTACTGTCACTCCACTAATATCAATACTTCATTGTGGGTAGTGAACTAGTATAATGCACCCCCCAGTAACTTTCAAGCGACATTTCGGCCTCCAGCCCACCTTTTTTAAACAATACTCAACTTAAAACGTCATCCATCGCACGTATTTCCACCAGATAATAATGTTATTTTTCACAAAGAGTTAAATGACGACAAAAGAAAAAGTTAAACAAACCGTTCCCTTGGCTTTCATTACTTGTGGAGTTTTCAGTTCTTGGTCTATAAACGTTTCCTTATGTAAACAACGTTGAAACGTTTTATCAGCATTTATTTTTCCCCAGTAAAAGACGTAATATATTATTGTTTTAAACATAATTTTTGTGAGTTTAAAATGTTGTGTTACTTAACGTGCTACAAGCGGATGAAAGGTTTGCCTTGTTTCGGAACTTCGGGAAAAGCTACACGAAGGCTATCTGCGCTAGTCGTTCCGAATTTCGAACAGATAGACTAGAGAGAAGGCACCCACACACCACCAATTCTTGATCTACTCTAATTGAAGGGTGGGATTTTACCGTCATTTTTATAATGCACCCACGCTACAAAAGTGTGAAGCGTGATTTTGCGGCAACAGGACGCGAATTATGGACCCCCTTTTGTCTTATTATAATATGTGATGAAATATCACACTTATTGCTGCATTCGTGCACGCGTTTCTTAACAAGCCCGTTTTGGACAAATATTAGTATTTAGAATGCTAAGGTACAAATTTAAATATTTAGACAGTTTTTCATTCTTATTTGAGATATTAAAAATATACACCTAGCACAATAATTAGTCTTTTCCTTATAACGTGTGAAAGTAAAACTTAGCCCTCATATTACTGACTTGTTTTTCTACTGTTCACATATTGCATCGTGTTGAGTGATATTATGATTTATTGTCTGTTTGTAATATGGACTATAGTAAATGGGGAGGGGGGGGGGCAGAAATCTCCAATTTTCTGTGTAATATACATAAGGGATTCCCATTTCAGCACTAATTGTAATAATGATGGTATCTTTAATTTTTTTGTCACTCATGCATTGTTAGAGTGGTTTAGAAGGCTATTGGGTCAATATATAGTGTTGAATATACAGATCAATAGAGTAACAACTCCATATCGATACAACGGTAAATCTAGGGTTAACATATATATATATTGATAAAACTGAAACTGTTCTACCGCTACTAGTTTAGTGTGACTGTGAAACATAGTAAGTAAAAACAAAACTTACATCGGCATACACCCACGTTTATTATGATATTTGTGTCACGTATGGCAGATGGTGATTAAATGTGAATATGATATCAAAGTTTCCTATACACACAAACACATTAACTGTAAATATACATTTTACACACTGTTCTTCAGCTAAAAACTTGACAAGTTTTATTTGCTTATAATATTTATCCAAATATATGTCCCTCAGTGGGTCAGCGGTAAATTTACGAGCTTACAACGCTAAAATCCGGGGTTCGCCTTCCCGTGAGGAACAAATGCAGATAACCTATTGTGTAGCTTTGTGCTAAAAAAAACTATAAACATATGAACTAGAAGTGTCATGTGTGTGTTTTACGACTACACTTTTTTGGCCAATCTAACCACACTAGGCTCTCCAGGGTGTGAGGTAGAGTTTGGATCTGACACAATGTTATTCCCCGGGTGACCCACACTGGGCTCTCCAGGGTGTGAGGTAGAGATTGGATCTGACACAATGTTATTCCTCGGATGACTTCAGTCTGTCTCTCTACCAAACTTGTCATGTTTCTCTACCAAACGTTGAAGACGCCCCGGGGTAGTGTTCGGATCAAGATAGCAATGTTAGTCTAGTTTATTGGTCACCAAAGTACAATACACAGATATAGACCATACTACAAAGCCTTCTTCAAAGTCTCCTGACAGGCATCGATTGGCGACTGCTTCACTATTATCACGACTTTGGTTCAACTCTAGGCCAAATTCTAAACGACATTTTATGCACACAATATGCCAAGTGGCTCAACTGGGGAGACCCACCCGGTTCCCATTATTGGACTGTAGAACAGAAGAAAGACACCCGTCGCCTGAAGTGTATATTTTTAACCGAATAGCGGTATTAACTTTCACTTTTATAACGTGGCAACAGCAGAAAGTGCTAAGTACGTTTGATATCACCACATCATGAACCCTAGTCTGATTTACTAACCACTCTTCACATACACACACACATAACAACTTGACACAAACACATAATCTTAAGTAGCAATAAGTGGTGGAGGCTAAAAGCCTCAAGATGAGCAAATTTACAGGAAAAGTACTCATCATAAAAGGGAAACATTTTAACCTCCTGCGAATTTAGTTCATAACTCACGTGGAATTAAACGTTAGGGGCGTGGCACACTCAAGGAACACGAAGAAAAGAATCAGGGCACACTACAGAGTTGGAGGGATAAGTGACTCAAAATAAATGTCACTCTAGTGAACAACACCCCCCTATTCGTTTGGTATTTTAAAGCGAATTTTAACATGCGTTCATTAAAGAGAGCGTTCCAATTGAGGTTAATCGTTCACTAAATATGATGTATTTCATATGTGTGATAATAATGTAGATTCTTAAAAAATGTGTCCAGTCTGTATGTTTATTTTAAAGCAAAGTGACATTAGGCTATCTGTTGTGTCCACTGCGGCGAATCGAACCCCAGATTTTAGCGTTATAAATCCGTAGACTTACCGCTTCTTCCTTACGTCACCACAGTACTGAATTTGGGAATGTAATTTACATATTACACTACGTTACTTCTTATTGTTATAACGCTGGTTTACATTATTTTCAAGTATTTAGTATTTTAATGAATCTAAAGTTTACACATAGCCGGCCCTAACATATAACTACTCAGGAAGTCAACCACTCGGCAGCACCCACCGCCTAACGACTACTCTTAACTGAATATCAGGTTGATTGTCATTTCTATAACGCGTCCACATCGCGGGCTTGAGCTACGGGGCTTTGGATCGCAGCCTGGCACGACAGCCACAAGGCCAAGCCCAGCTCTAATATACAAATACAAAAAAAAGTGCAAAAAATGTTAAGTTTAATGAGGATTATGACTTTTGTTGCTATATCTGACACAAAAAGTTCCAGATTCATTGGCAATATTATTCAGTCTGCTAACTTACAAGTAATCATAAGGCTGACGCTGTAAAAAAAGACGCTTCAGTGTTAAAAATCTGAAGTTTTCAGACAGAATTGCAGAAACAAAAGTCATAAATAGCACAAAAAGTTTTCGTGTTATCACATAATAGTGAACACTAAATATTCCAGGCTAATTAAAAAAATAATATCACCATATCATAAACTAACTTCCGTATACACAGTCAATAAAAACTCCCCGTTCAATTGCTTGTATTTAGAAAACATAGTTTATATACAAGTCAAGCGAGGATATTTTTCACATTCGATGTTGTTGTTTTCCATGGTATGTCTTATTGATTTCCATGCAAACTTAGAAGTAAGCGTAAATACGCGTATTTTCTTCACATTCAATCCTAAGCCGCGAGCTACAAACAACACACACAATCCCACCCGAACTACTTCATTATACAGAGTTTTCTACCGAAAAACAAGACCCCCATCGATAAAAGCTTCGGGGGATAAAACCGGCTGACTCAAAAATATGGAAGTGGTTTATTTTAACCAGCACTAAAATGTGGTTTTGTTTCGTCTAGAAATATGGATGATATTTTTACAACAAAATAAGGGGAGTAAGAAGAAAAGGTATAAAATAAGAGATCTTTCTAACACAGATCAACGCTATACACTAGAAAAATTAGGGTTAGCCTCATGAATGGTCTCAAACTCTACCAAAAACAAAGTAATATAAAACTTATAAGACTGGTGGGGTTTCCCGGGTATCACCAGTAATCCCGCTAATAACGGGTGGGGTTTCCCGGGTATCACCAGTAATCCCGCTAATTACGGGTGGGGTAATATTTTGAAACATATAGATGGCGCACGGCTTCAACAATAGCCTTTTAAAACATATGGATGGCGCATGACCTCAACAATAATATTTGAATACATATATCTTGTTATCGGGTTGGTATAAACTTTGATACATATAATGTTCTTGTATTAGGTAAAAAGTAAATGCAAAGGCAGAAAGAATTCCAAACATTGGGATTAGGAAATTAAAAACAGAAACGTGAAAGAGCGGTGTATATAAATAAACTAGAGATCCGGTCACAGATAAAACTCAGAGTTTCTTGGGAATGTCGGTATCTGATATGAAACCAATTCCATCACGCCATTATGGAGATGATTCACGTGCAAAAGACGAGAAAGCAGAAAGATGTGGGGGGGGGGGATAAGTCTTCCTTTGCACTATAAAATGTCATGGACCTCGGCATTATGTCCCCGGTGTATAGAGGTGAACAACAGCGAGAAAATACGTTCAACTTTGGACGTAAATGACCTTTTTCAATCCAGAATGGCGAGTTTGTCTCAGTGTCTGACGAGTGATAATGATCGGCGAATTCTTTAATTTTTTTTTTTCGAAGACGAGTAGAAGGAAAATTAATAAAACCTATTCCTTAATAAACAACATAGGGACACAAGTTCCAGAGCGAATTAGTATTGTTTGTTTGTTGAATTTTACAACAAGTTACTTGAGGAATAACAGCGCTAACCGCCCCTAATTTAGAAGTAAGACTAAAGGAAACACAGATAGTCAACATCACCCACCGCCAACTCGTGAACTACTATTTATAAAAAAAAAGTGGGATTGACCATCGCATAATAATACATACCTCACGACTGAAAGGGCGAGCATGTTTGGTGACAAGATTCGAACATGTGACTCGCACAAAGCAAATTACTAAAACCGATTCTTTAATAAACATCAGCGAAACACGAGTTATAAGGCGAATTACTAAAGTTTAATTTTTAATAAGCACTAGTACTTAATAAAACAGTTATTTTTCAAATTACCTCTTTTAATTGGATAACTCGAGCTTAGTTTCACTACTTTGTTAGAGTTTATCAAGAAAGTAAGTTCGATACGCAAAATACTAAAAGTGACCTCTGTAGTCAGCAATTTGAACAACAGTCTATCTCCCTAAATCATTGTCAGTCCCGTTGCAAAACGCAGAAGAAAATAACAACGTGACAAGCCAAAATCAATTTCAACCTAAAATCATCGTTTTACTCAAAATATGTTTTATCCATCTGTTACTGTTTATCAATTGATCTGTCTATCCTTCTATCTGCCTGTCTGTCTAATCAGCGACTCCCACGTAATGTTACAAGTCGAAGTTTTAAAGCGGAAGTGATAGTATAAGTGACGTTTTTAAGCGGAAATAATTCTTATTTACAAGCTTCTATGTTGATGTTAAATGTTTAATTCGTCTATACTGCTTAAAAAAAAGCCATTAGAGTCGATATTAAAAACTAATACAATTTAAACATTTTAAAAGTGAATTTAAAAATCGTAGTTTTGTATTAAAACTCTCAGAACTAACTGTTAGTACTTTCTTCGAGTGGTAAGAGTGAAATCTTCTAGTAGCTAGCGTTCTTCACTGAAGCCTAAATATATTTCACCTATATGTGATAGTTAAACCGAAATGCTGAAGAGCGGATATTTTCCTAACGTTTTGCATCAGGTTATGGGATGGTTAGAAAATTATAGTTTGCCCTTGAAAATAGTAACTAAATATGAAACTAGTTTTGCTTACTGTCATCCCATTATCCAGAAAGTTGAAAACATAATTTATTAATTAAATTCCTTTACACCAATGGATGTTCTAGAGGCTGACTTCGTGTCACTGTTATTTTTCTCGTTTCTCACTGATAAGTAGTCGTTTCATCTCGTCAATTAACCCACGTGTCTTAAGGGTTAATCCAATTCAGAGCAATGAATGTCAGTTTGCTTCTCTTTACGACATTCCATGAAGAATAATGTAAGTAGGCAGGTTCAGTAGGACGTAAGCTTACTGGTGTCATAACGATTTTTAAAGTCGTTTGATCCATTAACCGGCGAAGATGTAGCCGCCCACGAAAAAAGTAATATAACTACCTTATACGAACCCCTCCTCCCCCGATAGGTTCAGCAATAATCTCGGGAGCTTCTGACGCTAAAATACAGCTTTAGATCCCATTGGTAAACACATCACACACAGCCCATTATGTAGGTTTGCGCTTAGCAACAAACTCATACCAAACACACTGTTCTTAACGACCAGATGAGAAAAATTGTTGATTTCAAAAATATTCCAAGTTTTTTGTTTTTTATTTTCAATACAAGAAAACGAATATAAAAAGTCACGCTAAAAGAAACAAGAACAACAAACAAGCTACTGAAACAGTTGGGTGTCTTCATACCAGACATCACCTAGAATTTGGTACATTTCTTCGGAGTCTGTTTCCATACCATCATTTTGCTACACATGCGGGTTAATAAATTTTTGATCCTTACATAAATTTATTATGCAGTGCTTGTTTTAAATAATAGCGATTCAATACTTAAACAAAACACAGCCTTCAAGATCAGAGATTCTAGTTCAGATGGTCAAAAGACGGAGAACCGCTCCCTGAATATTTTATTTACCGTATAGAATGGGCACGGCAACCAAGGTGGTTAGAGGGCGCTCGACTCGCAATCTGCGGGTTCGAATCCCCGTCACACAAAAATGCTCGCCTTCTCAGACGTGGGTGAGTTATTATGTGATGGTCAATCCCATTATTCGTTGGTAAAGGAGTAGCCCAAGAGTTGGCGGTGGATGGTGATGAATAGCTGCCTTCCCTCTAGTCTTACACTACTAAATTAGGGACGGCTAGCGAAGATAGCCCTCGTGTAGCTTTACGCGAAATTCATAACTAACAAACAAACCATATAGAATGATTCGAGTTGATGAGGTCAGTAGAAAATGTTATGAGGCTCAATCTGAAGTATGTCGATACTATGTTTGAAACAAAAAATGGAAAGCAGCTAATCAGCACGATTCACCGTCAACTCTTCGGTTACTACTGTCATAGTGAATAGTGGGATTTGACCGTTACTATTATAACGCACCCACGGCCACAAAGAATGTGACGCTTTTTTTTTCTCCGGTAACACAATGAAAACCACGGAACTTCGCTGTTGAGTGCTCTGACGTGTTAGGCCTAGATACCTTACCAAGTAGAAACAGCCGGTAAACAGATTTCATTAGATACTGTTAGGTTTATTTGTCCCTTTAACTTGGATATCGTTACCTCTATGTTCTGTTGGAAAAATATCAAATCAATGCATATAAGTAGGTTCAATTTGTATGTGTTTATATTTCAATTCTTTAATACTGATAATCTCTCGAATTGTGATGTTCACAGTACAGCCCTCTAACGGTGTTTTCAGAAATAACTAAAAGCTGCATTAGGTCAAGTATTAATGAAGGTTTTTAGTGAAGAAGGGTTTCCCGTATATTTAGAAAGAATCTAAAATATGTTTATTTGTTTTTAATTTTTCTATCTTACTTGGACAGCTAAATGAACCTTGGACTCATAATTTATACTTTTAATTAATATATACACCTGGAAAAAAGTTAAGCACCCCCAAATATTTTTCAGGATTGCTTATTGAAAATAAGGTTTAATTTTCATGATGTTGAGCAATGTTCATAATTTCAAACAT
>NW_013669984.1:75005-76010 GCF_000517525.1 Limulus polyphemus
ATGTTTGAAATTATGAACATTGCTCAACATCATGAAAATTAAACCTTATTTTCAATAAGCAATCCTGAAAAATATTTGGGGGTGCTTAACTTTTTTCCAGGTGTATATATAATGTTATATTCAGACAAAACTAAGCTGTAAAACTAATATCGATTTTTGTATTCCCTCAAAAATACGTCGTAGATGCAGTCCCAGTAAAGGCTTTTATCTGTTTACTTTCTGGAGTTAAGAGCAAGAAAATAAAATGACGCGGCACAGAATCCATCTATTCAATTTAGCGTGTATTTGAAACGGGCTGTTCCTGCATATTACTTCTGGAGTAGGGCGGGGCTTCTCTTTCTATATTGAGGGAACAAAAAATTGTCCATCACAGTACAACTCCACAATATCTACGCTGCCTGAAATACTAAAGAAACAGGGAGAACTGTAAGTAATCTCCAAGGAGAAAGGGTGGTTTGTTTTTTGTTATTTTTTTGTAAATAATTTTCGTGACTTTCTTTTACCTTTCTTTTTAATTTCCATGGAGTTTCCGGTTTTTTGACCAAACTATTTGTTTCTAAAGCAGAACTAAAGACTGGGTAAGCGACTAAACTATTGGCCCCACCAACAAATAAAGACTGGGTAAACGACTAAACTATTGGCCCCCACCAACAAATAAAGACTGGGTGAGCGACTAAACTATTGGCCTCCACCAACAAATAAAGACTGGGTAAACGACTAAACTATTGGCCCCCACCAACAAATAAAGACTGGGTAAACGACTAAACTATTGGCCCCCAACCAACAAATAAAGACTGGGTAAACGACTAAACTAATGGCCCCCACCAACAAATAAAGACTGGGTAAACGACTAAACTAATGGCCCCCACCAACAAATAAAGACTGGGTAAACGACTAAACTAATGGCCCCCAACGAATAAATAAAGACTGGGTAAGCAACTAAACTATTGGCCCCACCAACAAATAAAGACTGGGTAAACGACTAAACTAATGGCCCCCAACGAA
>NW_013669984.1:76413-92310 GCF_000517525.1 Limulus polyphemus
CGACTAAACTATTTGCCCCCAACGAACAACTGAATATTGTTTCGCATGCTTGATTTTACATGAGCTGGTATAACAACTCCCATTACTGACTTTACCTCATAAATTTGATTTATAAATTACTAACTTTACCCCACAAACATGATTTATAGAATTACTAACTTTACTCCACAAATGATTTATATAATTACTAACTTTACCCCACAAACATGATTTATAGAATTACTAACTTTACCCCACAAACATGATTTATAGAATAACTAACTTTACCCCACAAACATGATTTATAGAATTACTAACTTTACCCCACAAACATGATTTATAAATTACTAACTTTACCCCACAAACATGATTTATAGAATTACTAACTTTACTCCACAAACATGATTTATAGAATTACTAACTTTACCCCACAAACATGATTTATAAATTACTAACTTTACCCCACAAACATGATTTATAGAATTACTAACTTTACTCCACAAATGATTTATATAATTACGAACCTTTACCTCCCCAATATTATTTAGAGAATATAGAATTGATCTTTACCTTATCAAAACGATTTACATAATTACTGACCTCTGCCCCAAACATGATTTATTATACACGTAATATACAACCAGGGTCGCATTCATTTAGCTATTCGTGTTGGCATGACAGGAGGCATGCAAAGCATTATAAAAGTCAAAGCTAACAATACTTTTGCAAACTATTGTTGTCACGTTTGTTTGTTATGAATTTCGCGCAATGCTACACGTGGGCTATCTGCGCTAGCCGTCCCTAATTTAGCAGTGAAAGACTAGAGGGAAGGCAGCTAGTCGTCACCACCCACCGCCAACTCTTGGGCTACTCTTTTAAATATGAATAATGGAATTGACCGTCACATTATAATGCCCTCACGGCTGAACGGGCGAGCATGTTTAGTGGGACGGGAACCCGCCACCCGTAGATTGCGAGTCGAGCGCCATGACCACCTGGCCATGCCAGGCCTATTGTTGTCATAACGGAAGTTGAAGAAGCCTAAAAAAATATTTGAATATTTGTATACATGGTACTCAGATTTTTTTTTCTTTCCCTTATTGCTTAATTTTTTTACATAGGTTCACGAAAATATGGCACTAGAAATATAAAATTCAAATTTAATATAAGCAGCCTTCCAATAAGTGAAGTGGATAACAAAAGAAGGGTAACGCATTCATTTAATGAGTAAATGTCTTAGGTCGACATCCGATTTATTTGCACACACGCGCTATTTTGGATCGTTTCTTGGATTTTTATGTTGAGTCACTTCGTAATAACTCGAGGCGTTCACTCGCTTTAGTACATAACTAGGCATCTATATAATTAAAATAGTAAAATATGTGCGTGTGTGGAAATCTTTTTAAACCTCATTAAACTACGCTAAGATGAAATTGGGAGTAGGGAAGTACGGATGACGTCATCCTACGTGTAAAAGAGGGGTGGGTGTAAACAGTACTGTGTATTGCAAAGAGAGGTATTTGAGAAATCGACCTGTCATTTGTTTATAAACACCTAGAGTACCGATATCGTCACCCTGGTAGTAAGTTTTAATACCCAGATCTGGTGTTTAGTAGGTATGACATGTTGTGGAATAGGTTTAACTTACTTAGGTAATTTAGCAGCGATAGACTAGAGGACATCTAGCCAACATCATCGTCACATTAAAAACGCCTCCATGGCTGAAAGGGCGAGCATGTTTGGTGGGACGGGGATTCGAACCCACGACCCTCAGATTGCGAGTCGAGCGCCCTACCCACCTGGCCAACCTCGTACGTGAGTAATCTATACAGGTCACTTAATTCATTTAAATACCATTAATTGACTTTATATTTTATAACAAATACAAAATATCACAACCAAAAAAATGTTTTGTACGCGAAACTACAGTTATTCGTATTTGATTTCATTACATAGAAAAATGTATAAGTTTATTTTTACAAGCAGTAAAAAACTTTATGAATCATCTGAGAACAGAAGAGAAAAATTAACATTAAACTTTTAGCACCTGTCTTCATAACGTTGAAATATTGAAATGCGCGTGTCACGTGTAATATATTACATACAGTTTAATGGAGCCATTTCTTATTTTTTTCCTTTTAATTCTCCCCTTTTCTTCAGTAAAACTTTCTGTGTCTGGTCCATACTACTCATTCGACAAATAACTTCCTAATTTATGTCTTCCATATTAATTAATAGTGTTCGAGTTTTATAACTGCGATGTTTCTAAACGGAGTAGATTATAACTTATTTATATATATTATGTCCAAGTTCTGGTCGTAGATTTTAACTTGTATATATTATGTAGTCAGTTTTATGTCCAAGTTCGGTTCGTTTAATTTAGTTTTTTCGCGACTGTATCCGTATGATATTAACAATTTTTATTTTAAAAGTACTATTGGCATAAAGTATTGTTGACAATTCATAAACGCAGGTGATAAGTTGGTGCTAGCTGACGTACCTATTCAACTCGTAGACAGAAAGAAACAACAATGTAGGACAGTCGAATGAAGGAGATATCAATATTTCATTTTGTTAAAACATATGACATTCGTACTTGGAAAATTCACATAGGATTCCATAAACTAGGCTAAATTGGAACAGTATATATAAACATTCTGTTCAGCGATTACGACGTAATATCGTTAAATCAAACATTTACTGAACAGCTATAAAACTTTAAGTATAGTGCTAAATATGGCTTATTATCTTCCAAAGTATAACATTTCTAAACCACCTTATTCCAATACATATATCAATCTACAAGCACTGCTATACAACAATAAATAAAATACTGTTCCTTTCCATATGCAAAGCAAGTGAAGCAATTAGAAAGAAGTACAGTGTATGATGCTAACAGTATTAGAAAGAAGTACAGTGTATGACGCTAACATTGTTAGAAAGAAGTACAGTGTATGACACTAACAGTGTTAGAAAGAAGTACAGTGTATGACACTAACAGTGTTAGAAAGAAGTACAGTGTATGACACTAACAGTGTTAGAAAGAAGTACAGTGTATGACGCTAACAGTGTTAGAAAGAAGTACAGTGTATGACGATAACAGTATTAGAAAGAAGTACAGTGTATGACGCTAACAGTTTTAGAAAGAAGTACAGTGTATGACGATAACAGTATTAGAAAGAAGTACAGTGTATGATGCTAACAAAATTCTCACTGCCTATTGAAGGCTCATTAGTACAGCCTGGGCTGGCAAATCAAAGAAATACAGTTAGGCCTCTTATAACAATGATTTTATGTTTAAAATCTGGAGATCAAAAGTGGCAAGATGGAAAAGTCTTATTTATGGTAGTTTTGAACTCTCTACTTGCTGACGTACCCGTTCAACACACGGGTAAGACATAGGAATCCCAAGGGCTTACATGGAGGTTCTAATCTAAAATCTAACCCCTATGTCACTCTCCGAGGGCCCTAAGGTATATACCAGGTTTGATGCAATCGCTTCAGAGATACGTCAGTTATAATTATATGCAAAAAAAAAGGTAAAAAAAATGGTTCAGAAGACGTCACTGACATCTAAATTAATCAATGTTTCGAAGCGGAAACAAAAACAGCTTTAGTCTGTAAAGTCTAATTTATCTTTATGTTACAAATGTCGGAGATGCGAAGTTTTAATCTCTCTGCGCTGGCAGTGAATCTCATGAACCAATTTCCCCCCCCCCTTTCCACATCACTTCACAAAGTAACGTATTGGTGTTTGTTCCCTTTTATACCTGTACAACAACTCCGACTAACTATCTTTGGATTAAATAGCTGTATATTTCCAACTTTCTACCCTACTCCTGTTAAGGGCTATTTGAGAATGTCGCCCCTAATTTTGAATTGATAAATTAGAGAAGGCTGGTAGCCAACAGCACCTATCGTCAATTCTTGGGGTACTATTGTCAGACCGAAGATTTCGGATTTTATTGTCACTTTTATAGCACACTCTTGGCCCCAAAGAGCAGAGTGCATTTTTGTGGAAACAGGGAGTGAACCAATGACAGAACTACCAGTGTTACATTTAAATAGCAAAATAATAATAACTGTTAATCCTTTTTTTTATTGAAATCTTAATTAATTATAAAATTGAAGAAACTATTTTTTATTTTAATTATAGTTACATCAAATTCCCTTTAGCCAAAACAAGATAATCTTAACTTTCTCTCTAAACCATCTGGTTAGCATATTGTAAAACATAATTCCCTATTTCTTACGTGTTTATAAAAACCTGAACACAGTGACTGTATAACTTTGTGGGAAATGTCAGAACCATTCTAACAAGCAGCAAAGCTCAGCAACGCCATCTACATGTGCCATATTTATTAAACACGATATGAATCACAGGAGGATTAAACACTGGTTATAAACAAATCAAGCCAATAAATATCCTCATTGTTTGATTACTTCCAGTTAACAGTGTTGTTAAACTAATCAAACAATGAGGATTTCCCAGTTAACAGTGTTGTTAAACATCCTCATTCTTTGATTATTCCCAGTTAACAGTGTTGTTAAATATCCTTATTGTTTGATTACTTCCAGTTAACAGTGTTATTAAATATCCTTATTGTTTGATTACTTCCAGTTAACAGTGTTGTTAAATAGCCTTATTGTTTGAATACTTCCAGTTAACAGTGTTGTTAAACATCCTTATTGTTTGATTACTTCCAGTTAACAGTATTATACATATATATGTGTGTGGACGTCATCCTTATGTGTTTTTTTGGCAGTCCTTCTAATCCTAACAGTTTTCACATGTGCTTGTTAGCAAACCCTTAACCCTAAACTTCCATTCACTCTACCGGTGAGGTCCACAATACTGTATCGTATTGTTAATGACAACACCAGGTATAAAGAACTGAACAAACAAACTGTGTGAAACCACACATTTTCTATGTATATTGGTATTACTATGTTATTGGCCTCTAACCAACGACGTCATTAGATTAAGAGCAGGTAAGCTTATTCATTCTGTGAATTAAATGTTTATCAAATTCATTTTGTAACAATCAGTATGAATTGTAATACTTAGTTTCGAACCTGTTGTTCAGGTTGGTGACCTCTAGACCTAAAGGTATTTTCAATTCTTTGTTCTTCAACTGTAAACTTGATATTCCTACGTTTATAATTTAAAGAATCTTGGAAATTTTAACACGTTTCTTTTCTCTCAAAAAATATAATGTCACCAACGTATCCCCTAAAGACTAAAGGATTAATTTCAGAAGAAAAGAACCGTTACCAATTAGTTTCATGGTGAGACGAAAATTAGCTAATAAGGAAGCAAGTGGTGAGAGCCCATGGTCACACTGTCAACTTTATCCTATTATTTAACACAATGTGAGATTCTTTGGTAGCAGTTTCAAACAGTTTTTAGAATTGATTAATTAACCCATTAACTTTCGTTCCATCAGGAAACAGTAAATCACTACTTAATGTGATTACTTCATCCAGTGGAATGTCAGAGTTTAAGGACACAATATCAAAAGTGACGGTGTGTACAGATTGAAGAACTTTCATTAGTTTGATGAAATCAAAGGAATCTTTGACGATAAATAACAACTAACATAGGAAACTAGCTAACTTATAACTGTGCGTTCCCATGTTGGATACAACAAGCCTGACCGGTACGCCTACTTTATGTAATTTAGACAGATCATATAGAATACCACAGGTCTAATCTAATTGTATATTTAATCAGAAATAACATTTTCTTTCTTTAGTTTTAATAGAACTCTTTGAAGCTTATTTTCCCTTTGTCTCGTATGATTTTAATGTAAAACTTTAAACTTGCTGAAATAATTTAAAATGGTACAGGCTTTATCCAGGTAATTTTGTTTATTCAGAACGACAGCTCATTTTCCCTTGTCCGGATTTAAGAGCAGTAAGTTGTCTTTACGTTTTAATTTATTCAAGGCTATCCTTAATCGTTTGACTGACTACTATTATATATGTTTCTAAACTGACAAGCCTACAAACCTGATCGGTCAGTAAATTCTATTTTATTAGGGATAATGGCAAACTATGATAAATTAATTATCCCTGACATTAACAAAGAATGAAAACTTTGAAACGTAGTCAAACAATCTGTTAAAACAGAAAGAACTAGCAGTGTTTAGTTAGTTAACATATGTTACAGATATAATCATAAGATGCCAAACAATGGGAGTGGGATTGTATAATTGAATAAAATAGATTATATTAATAAAGTGAGATATATTATAAACTGTAGAGATCATAATTTATAAAACACTTACTACGTTTGGGAAAACAGGGTTTAACAAATGACAATATCATTCATTATGGGTGGGGACACTTAAAAAAACCCTGTAATACTGTCAGGAGAGTGAGGTCACTTACAAACCCTGTAATATTGTCAGAAAAATGGGGGACACTTACAAACCATGTAATACTGTCAGAAAAATGGGGGACACTTACAAACCCTGTAATATTGTCAGAAAAATGGGGGACACTTACAAACCCTGTAATACTGTCAGAACAATGGGGACACTTACAAACCATGTAATACTGTCAGAAAAATGGGGGGCACTTAAAAAAACCTGTAATACTGTCAGGAGAGTGAGGTCACTTACAAACCCTGTAATATTGTCAGAAAAATGGGGGACACTTACAAACCATGTAATATTGTCAGGAGGGTGAGATCACTTACAAACCCTGTAATACTGTCAGAACAATGGGGGACACTTACAAACAATGAAATACTGTCAGGAAAGTTACAAACTCTGTAATATTGTCAGGAAAGTAAGTAGGGGATGATACAGTTAAAAGATCTTCTAAGATACTGTAATGTTAAAAGATACTGTAATATTGTTAGGAGAGGGTAGGACAGTTAAAAGATACTGTAATGTTGTTAGTAGAGGGTAGGACAGTTACCAGATATGGTAAGGTTGTTAGGAGAGGGGTGGACAGTTACAAGGTATGCTTGTGGAACAGGGTCACCTTTCTCTAACAAAAGACTGCCAGTTTGGTAAATTTTATACTCCCTACTTTAGAAATTGTTTTATCAAAATGGATGTACGGACTCAACTTGTGTTATTTTACAGATAATAGCTTCAGTCACAAAGAAAGAAACACTTCCAATATATTATAATCAACTTGTGTTATTTTACAGATAATAGCTTCAGTCACAAAGACAGAAACATTTCCGATATCTTATCGACACAACTTGGGGACATCTCCTTCTACCAACCCCCCACTTCCCGTATTCCATAGCCCTGAAGCAGATTGAGAGAAGTCTACTTACGAAGATGTAATCTCTGAAATTGCTGAAATTACGCCCATTAAATCTGAAGAAGACGTATAAACATAGTTTTAATGTGTTTAACACTCGCTTGAGCTCCAAAGCTCCTACAATCCAATACCAAATTACTTTAAAACTACACATTACATTCCCAATCGGGAAGGTATAAAAGACACTCAAAGTGAACTTGCACAACAGCTGACATCAAACAAGGATTCAGTGAAGAGATCTTTATGATTCTAAAAAGACCAGCCTGGCATGTACTTCTGGCTTCCAATTTGTCTCGAACCGAGACGCTAAAAAGAAACGTCTGTAGCGATCGGACATCAATTATTGTGATGGTTAGTAGTCTGAACAATTACTTAAGTCTAATTATTAATATATATACTGTACGTATTAAATACAAGACATTAGTTACTAAATCGTTTACAGCTATCGTCTTAAGTGAATTTCAGATAAGAACGGAATTCGATCCTGGGTCTTCTTCATTGAAAGGTTAGTAACTATGACAACAGTTTATATAGAAATTTGACCATTTAAAAATTAAGATGTTTAAATGATGGAAGAATTTAACAAATGATACAACAAATGACGGTAAGGTTGTTGACGTTTCGGGACTAAACCTCTAATCTCTGGCTTTTGTTGTGTCATCTATTGGATTCTTCCAGCTTTTAAACGATTTTATCAATCTATACAGAAACATATACATTAGAACGATGTCTTCAATTGCTTTAATATGGTTTATAATCAAAGAAACTAGGTTCGTTTTCTAAGTGTCTGTGTTGATTATCCGTGTTTATTACAATGGGATGTATATGACAACCTTTTTGTAGCCGTCAGTTTTAAAGTTATGTAACGGAATTATCAACGAAAGGTATTAAGACATCTACACAGTTCTAACCTTCATTTCTTTTGTATTTTAATCGACAGAAATTGTGATCTTAAATGTTCACAGAAATTCATAGCTTTTTTTTTAAGATGTCATTATTAAATTTGGTGCTGCCATCTCTTGGTAGTAATTATACATATAGAATTAGACCCTACAACGAAGTAAAAATCTTGCATTATAAACCAATAATACCAATTACTGAAAGTCGTATCCTTAGTTCTATCATCAGGTGAAAGATAATTTCGTTGACTTCATAACTGCATTTAACTGTAGTTCACGAACTCCAAGTTACAACTGGCTAAAAGCTTATGTGTCCACCACACTTATGCTTTCTTAAATATTTATTACCACAAATAATTTGTGACGCTCTCCAGTGTGTTAATTCAGAGGATGGGCATTATTATGTGATGTTTATCTGCTAAATTTCATATCATTTTAACAGGGCAAACTGAATGACTACAAGTTATTTATAGCTTGTACTTGTCTATAAATTAAGCACTGACTACTTGCTGTGATTCAGCTCAGAAAACATCCTCAAATTGGGATGGTATTAAAAAATCTTTAACAAGCATACTGTTCGAAAGTATTACTTTATATATACATTTATCGTTATTACTCAATCTACCGTACTATTTCTTTCTATACGGATCACTACTTTTGGAAGCCACATACTGCATCAAATTAAATAATTTCATGTTTTTTCCTGTTACGATACACAGTTAAAAGAATTTTAAAAAAAACTGGGTGAAATTATTCATTTTCTAAATAAAATAAATAGGTAGAAATTAGTGTTATTAATTCTAAAGATGCGATATTTTTAATGGTTTGTGATTCTTATAGTAGTACGTACCCACTAACAATTTGGTAAATAAATAGTTTAGAAAAAATCTACTTCAAAAACATGTTGAGGTCTTATGGATCCCGTCGCTAGTTCTAAAGACAGATTAACGACTACTATTTCGATAAATAATTCTGCTAAGGGGCCCTTCTTATATTTTACATAGAAAATTAATCATATTATTCAGTTATTTTGGTAAGTTTTTTTACACTAACTGATGTACAGTCAACAGTACAATGCTGACCAATGTAATGCAATATGTGGCCCCGCTGGTACTGACTAGCATATAAAAAGTCGGTAAATTGAGATGTAAGAGTGTGTACATTACGAGAGAATGTGGGCTGATTAGTTTAATTACCTTGAAATATTACATATGAAAAGGACTTTACTACAGTAGTGTTATTTTTTACACACAAGAGAAACAAATATAAAACTGCCGCCATATTTCTTTGATAAAAAAAGCGAAAACTTTCAAACTCGGACAAATATTTTAGGGTATTAGATGCTTTAATATTTAATAAAAATATTATCTGATTATAATGAAAATATTTTGTGGCTATTATATATAATATTATGTTATTATGAGTATTAACTTATTATAATTATTTTATCGTAACGGTTAAACTGAAAAATCAAAGTTACAATAAACTAAGACACATTTTTACACTCGTCTTATCGCATCGCTATTTACGAATAATTCACAAACTTCAAAGCTACATGCCTTTAATTTATAGACAATTAGACAGTTAATATTAATTTACAATTTTTTTAAAAAATGAATAATAAATGGCTTACAAATATCGCGCGCGTCTGTATTAACAGAGTAAGAAAAGGCGTTGTGCTCGTTCCTGCCATCTATCGACCATTTCTGTAAATGCACAGACTTCCAATTCTTATTTATTTTTTCAATTTTCTTTTGTTGTTAATTCGACGTTCCACATTAAGACTTAAGCATGTCTTGTGAAGTTTTATTTTTCGAATTGTGGTGCAAAAATGGCATTTGCTCATTAAAAACCTCTTTATTTTGCTTTATTTAAAAATAAGATCACCCAACCCTCTATCTATCTGAGCTAATGGCATGAAGAAACGTTAGCTAAACTTTACCATCGTGAATTAAGCATTACTTATTCAGTATACAAACTCACTTGTTTTTATCTTTTATGAGAAGAGTTCCCATATTTCATAACGATAAAATGGTTTTAATAATGATCGAGGATTCAGTACTCACCAGTCTGTAATAACATCCACTGAACTTTCCTTCTTCATCTGTTGATAGTAAGTACCATCTGTTAAACTTTCCTTCTTCATCTGTTAATAGTAAGTACCATCTGTTAAACTTTCCTTCTTCATCTGTTAATAGTAAGTACCATCTGTTAAACTTTCCTTCTTCATCTGTTAATAGTAAGTACCATCTGTTAAACTTTCCTTCTTCATCTGTTGATAGTAAGTACCATCTGTTAAACTTTCCTTCTTCATCTGTTGATAGTAAGTACCATCTGTTAAACTTTCCTTCTTCATCTGTTTAGGGTCTTATCTGGGATTATTATGTGAGAATTAAAGATGATCCCTACTGTAATCACTGTAAGATAAAAAACAAAACAAAAAAAACATGCAATTTAACATGATATTTAGTTAACTAGTGAACAAACATTAACCGACCAAGGTTTATCCGAATATGGAGTGTAGTAAAATAATACTAGACTTAATATCTATATGGAGTGTCAACAAATATAAACCAGACTTAATATCTATATGGAGTGTCAACAAATATAAACCAGACTTAATACCTATATGGAGTGTCAACAAATATAAACCAGACTTAATATCTATATGGAGTGTCAACAAATATAAACCAGACTTAATACCTATATGGAGTGTCAACAAATATAAACCAGACTTAATATCTATATCAAGCGTGACCCAACAAAAACCTCCATTTACAGCTAGTACGGGTTCGTAATTGTAACTATTTTATTAACATAACGATATTTCTGTATTTACAACTCAGACTGTCACTATATTTATTAACGCAACGACACTCGTAGTTACAACTCAGACTGTCACTATATTTAGTAACATAACGATACTCCCGTGGTTACTGTCACTATATTTAGTGACATAACGATACTCCCGTGGTTACAACTCAGACTGTCACTATATTTAGTAACATAACGATACTCCTGTGGTTTCAACTCAGACTGTCACTATATTTAGTAACATAACGACACTCTCGTAGTTACAACTCAGACTGTCACTATATTTAATAACATAACGACACTCTCGTGGTTACAACTCAGACTGTCACTATATTTAGTAACATAACGACACTCTCGTAGTTACAACTCAGACTGTCACTATATTTAGTAACATAACGATACTTCCGTGGTTACAACTCAGACTGTCACTATATTTAATAACATAACGATACTCCCGTGGTTACAACTCAGACTGTCACTATATTTAGTAACATAACGATACTCCCGTGGTTACAACTCAAAGTGTAACTGGTTTTTGTTTTTTTATGTTTAAAACACGTTGAACGATTTTTATTTTACCCCAATTCACTCCACTACAGTGTTAAATATAACCACAGCTACTTTATGTGGTTCCTTTAGAATATTTGGCCATTATAACTTGCACTTTGAAAAAATATTTAACCGAGTTGAACTTGAATAAGATACTTTCGAAACTAAATCTAGACAACTATTACGGATGTAATTTTGTCACGTGCAAACCTCTATCACTATTCAATGTGTTACTAGGAGTGCAGAAAAGCAAAACATGTCTAACAGCACGATAACATGACAAAGGTCGATCTACAAATTTGTACTTCGTGTGTTAAACAACACCAAGAACACACTGGTGTTGTAGTTCCACAGTTGTACTTCGTGTGTTAAACACCAAAAACATACTGGTGTTCTAGTGTTCCACGAGATGGCCTTTGCGCGTTCGTTGAGGACAGGCTTTCTACTTTATCATCAAGTGTTAGTAAGCAACGTTTTCCTTTTACCTCGGAGGCATTGCAATCCTCCCCAGAAGTAAAGGATGGGTAGGGGCAGGGCCCGCGTGGCGACACACTTCATTACCTGAGTACCCAATTTTGATTAGCGTTGTCTCACAATCTGGCCGCTCCTAAAAGTCATTAGCTTTTAGTAAGCTTGAAACTACTAGTTGAGAATTTGGATGGCGTGCACTGCTTCAGTCCCCAGCGTCTGTTCGTCGCAGTCACACTGTCTCTCAGGCCAAACAGTTAAAACCCATCAGAATATCGGGATCTGACCACCGACTGGCGCCATCTTGCCAGGACGAGAGGCGTCATTGCTGCCCACCATAGGCCGTACCTCCAATTTTCCTGTCAACATGAGAATATGTTTAAACCAGTGGCGCCACCACGAAACCCTGGTATTCTTGACAGGTCCGTACGAATCAATAATTAAAGTTTACCTTATTCGGAAAACCTGAGTAAGTTCTTTAACCTCATGACCTCGAGTCGCGAAACCACTACTGGGATTGAGCCACTAAGATGTATACCAGTTTTTGCAACCATTACTAAGATTGAGCCATTGCTTCTTCCCTAGTTTAGTTAAACCTAAAAAACCTTGTATTTAACTCTAGAAGTAGAATTTTAAATACAATAGAACAAAGCTGATAAAAAATATATAACTTGTTTTCCAATATTTCTTTAAAAATGTGTTTGGAGTTGGTTAACACGCGACGAAACGGTAAATAAAGGCTAAAAACATCTATCGGATGTTATAAAAGTTACTTCTGTTTTTCAGACGATCACAAAGATGTGAAACTCAGGGTGTGGACCAAGTTTACCATAGTCAAACTACATACAGTATAATTTTATAATAGTTGTTCGGTATGGTTGTGATTGGTGAATATGTGAAGCCAATTTATTTAATGTTGACAAATAACACTGGAAATCCTTCTGTTTTTGCACAAAGCGCCAAAGAGACGTGGCCTATTTTTCACGCATAAAAAAAAATCTGTAATAATATTTTTATCTAATTAAGGAATCAGTCCAATCCTACAACCTATCGGATATTTAAGTAAAAAAGTACTTTTATTGAACAAATTTCCTGTTTCATCACGTTAAGATAAATAAGTTGCACAAGAACTGTTAAATACTGCCTACAAACAGATAATGAAGAAACATTAACAACACCAGAGCATTGTCGTGGCTTGATCCTAGGGTTACAATGGTAAAAAATCAGCTAAAAACATCCTACTTACCTGTTATTATCATTGATATTTTTTCGAAAACTTTTAATCATAATTCAAACTTCAATTTTTAATTATTATTATTACTTAAATATAAAACATATAATGGCAAATATATATTGATATTATCCTATTTTTAAAACAGGTATGCTACTTTACAACTGTTGTATGATATTCATATTGAACGTTCTATGCTTGATAATCCTTGTGGTATCAAACCTCTTCTCCCACCAAAGTTTAAAATCACCAGAGGAATGGCCTGAAACGTTGTGAACACTAAAACATCTATTTAACATTCGCCATTTGTTTGTGGTATAAGTTTTCCCCTTCCTCTTTGTTATGGTAAATATAGTTAGTGTAACCGTAATAAACATCATTACCTGTCGAAACACTGAGATACTTAAATTCAGAGATTACATATATAATTCAAGAAAATAAACTATGGTGTTTTCCATATTATATAAATTTGATTCAGTAGAACTGTGTAAGCTGTTAAGTACGTAGTTATTTTTATGCTTAATATTATCAACATGTATATAAAAAAAAACCCATTCAAACACTACCATTATGACACAACTCATTTTTATGATCAGTTTGTTTGTTTTTGAATTTCGCGCAAAGCTACACGAGGGATATCTGCGCTAGCCCTCCCTAATTTAGCAATGTAAGACTAGAAGGAAAGCAGCTAGTCATCACCAACTCCTGGGCTACTCTTTTACCAACGAATAGTGGGACTGACCGTCATATTATAACGCCCCCACGGCTGAAAGGGGCGAGCATGTTTTGGTGTGACATGGATTCGAACCCGCGACCCTCAGACTGCGAGTCGAGTACCTTAACCACCTGGCCATGCCGGGCCTTTTAGGATTAGTTTCATCACGATGTATAAAAATAATAATTCAAACTTTACAATCCTTAGGCCTAATTTCATCAAGTTGTCTAAAAAATTATTGAGACTTTACCATTACAATGCAATTTATTTTTAGGCCTAGTTTCATTAAGATGTTTTAGAAAATTATTCAAACACTTCCATTACGATAACCTAAGTTTTAAGCCTAGTTTCAACAAGATGTGTATATATAGTATTGAGACTTTGCCATTATATTACAACTTACATCCTGTTTTTCTGGAAACTACCTGAAACTACAGGAGATAAAATTACGAGTTAATTCATAAAAGCCATAATTATCATTTGATGTTCATCTGCTGATACGAGGTTTATCCTTTCTGTGTTAAATTTATTCTTCTCACAAACAAGAGATACAAACTATCCGGAAAAAATACGATATATAAGAACACTTGTTCAAATTAGTGCGATAAACTAATACACACAGCCCTGGGTTAATATAAAATAGGTCGGATGTGATTTAAACCGGAGTTCACGGTCAAAACGAAAAGGTATTTTTACTTTGCATACACAAGTGTTTACGACATAAGTGTTGTGAAATGACACAGTGTTAGGTAAGCTTTGACAATCTGCGTGTATCAATATGCTAATTATGACACAAAGGTTGGCCAACCATCAACAACACAGTGCCAGACCACCTGACACTACAACACGACCACATGACCGCCTGTCCACCCGAACCCTTACCTATACTCCGTCCGTTTTATAAAACCTAAAAGCAACTGAACATATAGCTTAGGTAAGTAGGTCCTGAAGAGGGTAGGTGATGTCCTGACAGATCACACCGCAACTAACCCTAATTCTCAAAAGTCGTGCAAATCTACGAATAACTCACTCGCCAGTAATTAGTAAGAGAATAATATCCATGCTACACGATGGTAAAGAGACACCACGTAATGATTATTCCATTTCAAGTCGGACCCTGTGAACAACGGCCTTCAAAACCACCTCATTAATTCTACTTTAAGATTGTTCGAATCGTCAACTCCCAATAACAAACCAATTTATACATTCCACCACAAACTAAACCCGAACACCACACGTTCACACCTACTTAGAAATAGTTTTACACGGCTTACTAAGGTACGAACTTTAATCAAAAGTACACAATATTTATATTAACTTATGTCAAAAAAGTTGTTTTTTTTATAAAGACGGGAAATAAAAATGAAGGATTCCTGTTCAACCTTGTTTGTTCTTCAAGATGTTAGAACATAAAATAGTTACAAACCATAGATATTGATCAGGATAACTAGAATCTAAAACTATGAATAAAATACCTTATAACAACAAATCGTTTAATGCTATGAATAAAAGACCTTATAACAACAAATCTTTTAATACTATGAATAAAAGACCTTATAACAACAAATCTTTTAACACTATGAATAAAAGACCTTATAACAACAAATCTTTTAACACTATGAATAAAATACCTTATAACAACAAATCTTTTAACACTATGAATAAAAGACCTTATAACAACAAATCGTTTAATACTGTGAATAAAAGACCTTATAACAACAAATCGTTTAATACTGTGAATAAAATACCTTATAACAACAAATATTTTAACACTATGAATAAAAGACCTTATAACAACAAATATTTTAATGTTATGAATAAAAGACCTTATAACAACAAATCGTTTAATACTGTGAATAAAAGACCTTATAACAACAAATCTTTTAACACTATGAATAAAAGACCTTATAACAACAAATCGTTTAATACTGTGAATAAAAGACCTTATAACAACAAAT
>NW_013669985.1:0-7677 GCF_000517525.1 Limulus polyphemus
TCCAAGTAGACTTTTATCTATCTTCTGTCTCCCACAAGTTATTATCCAAGTAGACTTTTATCTATCTTCTGTCTCCCACAAGTTATTATCCAAGTAGACTTTTATCTATGTTCTGTCTCCCGCAAGTTACTATACAAGTAAACTTTTATCTATCTTCTGTCTCCCACAAGTTATTATCCAAGTAAACGTTTATCTATCTTCTGTCTCCCGCAAGTTATTATCCAAGTAGACTTTTATCTATCTTCTGTCTCCCGCAAGTTACTATCCAAGTAGACTTTTACTATCTTCTGTCTCCCACAAGTTATTATCCAAGCAGACTTTTGTCTAATACTCTAACTCGTTACTGAACTGAACAATGAAAGACAAAAGTTTATTTGAAATGTTATTTATATGTGCAGTATAAGAACTTACGTACCAAAAACGAAGTAGCGACCTTACATGTAAATAATGACGTATGGACACACAAAAATGATCTAGCGACCGAAAATAATGGTGTACGACTATAACACGAATTATGATGTAGCGACTGAATTTAATGATGTACGTTTTTAAACACGAATTATGATGCAGCGACCAAATTTAATGGTGTAAGACTTTAAGCACGAATAATGGTGTTGCGACCAGCAAATAATTAGGTCACAACATCATTATTTGTGTTTATAGTTGCAACACCATTATTTGCAGGTCACAACATCATTATTTGCAGGTCACAACATCATTATTTGCACGTCACAACACCATTATTTATGTTTATAGTTGCAACACCATTATTTGCAGGTCACAACATCATTATTTGTGTTTATAGTTGCAACACCATTATTTACAGGTAACTTTGTTTGTTTGTTTTTAGTTAAAGCACAAAGCTACATAATGAGCTATCTGTGCTGTGCCCACCACGGGTATCAAAACCCGGTTTTTAGCGTATAAGTCCAAAGACTTATTGTTGAGCCACTGTGGGTATTTGTAAGTTGCAAAATCGTTATTTATATAAATAGACGCTACCCCATTACTTGTTGTCGCAACGTCATCATTTTTGTTTGTAGTCGTCCATTATGTGGAATATAGTTTTCTGTAGAAGCAAAATTCAAGATTATTACTAAATTTAATGCATAATGTACCAAATTCAGACTGTAGAATTCTTGACAACATCTCTACAGTAAAATGGGCTTCTTTGAACACGAAGTGACGCAACAACTCTGCCATTTCTGCCACGTTTCTCGACTCGACTGCTACAACTCTTCACTTTCTGGTCCACTTTCCCTGTCTTACAAAAATTTTCTTGGAGAATGAACGCTACTGAAAATTCTCGCAAAATTTTCTCATTTCATGTAAATTTGTGCGTCTTTTCCGCGTTTTTAAGAGAACAAAGACGATGGAGTGCAGTCTCCTTAAAATTAACCGCAAAATTTTTAAAGTAAGACATTTAAAGTACATTAAAAGAAGTTCAAAAAGAAAGTCCGTTATGGACTGAGAATTTACTTTTACTTGTAGACTTTCACCAGATCTATCAGGCTTTCACTAAGGGCAGAGCTGGGTATGCAATTTGCCGCTCAAAAATTGATCAAATTGCTCATCTACTTATTTATATGTAAAGGTATACGTTATTAGTGCTACGCGTAGTCGTAATATCAAATTCGTACGGAAAATGCTATTTCTTTATATATGTTTATAGTTGCAACACCAATATTTGCAGGTCACAACATCATTATTTATGTTTATAGTTGCAACACCAATATTTGCAGGTCACAACATCATTATTTATGTTTATAGTTGCAACACCATTATTTGCAGGTCACAACATCATTATTTGTGTTTATAGTTGCAACACCATTATTTGCCTCTCTAATTCAGGCTTAAGTGCTTATTCTAACTCTAGTATAAACCGAAAGTTTAATGGCGTGAATCAGAAAAGCGCGGGAAACTTAAACAGATCTTTATTCTCCGCATCGAAGCTGGATATTTCATTAATGTATATTTTGATGATTATGGGAAACAAGTCAAATTACTGAAAATTTTGCTTACAATACTTGTAGAATTTTGTTGTGATGTGAGTTTTGTTCAAACGCAACTATTTACAATAGCTGCTGTAGTAAGTATATTTGTTTGTTTGTTTACAGAATTTTCTCACAAGGCTTCGCAAAGTGCTATCTGCGCTAGGAGTTCCTAAGTTTGATACAAGTTTGGTTTTTGAATTTCGCGCAAAGCTACACGAGGGCTATCTGCGCTAGCCGTCCCTAATTTAGCAGTGTAAGACTAGAGGGAAGGCAGCTAGTCATCACCACCCACCGCCAACTCTTGGGCTACTCTTTTACCAACGAATAGTGGGATTGACCGTCACATTATAACGCCCCGACGGCTGAAAGGGCGAGCATGTTTGGTGTGACGGGTATTCGAATTCGCGACCCGCAGATTGCGAGTCGAGCGTCCTAACCACCTGGCCACGCCGGGCCAGTAAGTATATAGGGGTTATTTTATAAAATGTTTTTATTATTCAATGTATGGGAAAGTTTAATACGACTTTGGTTTGCTTTTGGACTACTAAATTAGCATACCATGTTTCGGTCAATCGTTTAGGAGGAGATGCGTCCACATACAGACAGAAAGTTTTCCTTGGTATTGAATAGTTGCCCCACTGGTATGGCTTCATATATATAGCGCATATGTGAATAACGCTTTTGCCCAAATGTTTATACTAAGCTCTACCGAGCGAAAGGTGAATTTGTAGTCTGCAAAGATATATGGAAGAAGATTTAGTATATTTAACGTAAGATTACCATCTCCACTGATGTTTTTCTGTTTGAAGCTAATATTCACTGAATCAAGGATCTGTTCTGATATAAAAGCAGGCGTAAGGCATCGAATGTTGCCTGGAACAAGGAAGTCGCGAATTTATGTAGCGAGAGGATTTATAAAATATCTATATTAAATCAAAGTCACTTAACCTACATAGAAACATGTATGTTTCCACTTACTCCCTGTTCTTCGCCATGGTTAATTTTAGGCGAAACTGCAATGTAGAGTTTGTAAAACTGATGACGCATTTAGTAGCGTGAACTGTTAATTTCTGCAATGGGATATACATATATATATATATACTGCTGTTCACGTGCCGTGGCATAAGGATAGCATAACGAAAATCGATTGCAACGGCAATTATAATAGATAAAACCTTCAAATTAAACAATTTGGAGGACTTGTAGTCCTAGCTAAAAGGGCGTAGGCAAACATTTCATTGTTCATTGGGACGTGCCAGAACCACGCCCAATAATAAAAAAAATCTCATGTATATATATAATATACAAGTTTCCACCTGTTTCGTTACATGTATGTACTATGTTCACGCTTGAAGAACAAACTAGACTTTGTAATACTTACATATTTACAATACACCATTCGCGCCCCAAATTACCGTGAATCATGAACTCAAATTGATTTTTTCTGAAAAAATAAAACTGGTCTGAACATGATATATAAACTTAACAAAACCAATTGTATTAAATGAAAAACATTGTGAAATATTACTTGGTGATTCATCAGAGATCTAAAGAGTTCAAGTTGAATTTTCCAACAATATATTATTTTTTTTATCGCAGCTTCGAGTAGAGTTTTTGCAAAACTGAGGGGGGAAAAAACACTTTTAAAAAGGTTTTGAAACTTAAAATCATGATTTTTAAGTACGTTCAAAACATAAGGTGTTTTTGTGTATAGTTTGATCAAGCAAGTCCTCCTGTACGACAGCGATAAGCTTACGCTAAAATCAGGAGTTCGATTCCCCCGTATACAGCCAATAGATCTTTTCATGTGTTTATTGTTATTTTTTTAAATTTCGTGCAACGCTACTCGACAGCTATCTGCTCTCGACGTCCCTAATTTTTAAGTAATAGACTAGAGGGAAGGCCCGTAGTCATCAGTACCTTCCGCCATCTCTTGGGCTATTTTATACCAATGAACATTGGGATTGATTGTCACATTAGAACGCCCCAGGGCTGACAGGGCGAGCATCTTTGGAATTAGATTCGAACCCACAACCCTCAGATTGCGACTCGAATGCCCTAACCACTAGACCATATGGCTTCATATGTATATAGTCAGAAATTGATTTAGTTGTAAAATGTTTCAAAGTAGCTAAAGCTGAGAAAAAACGTTTCTTCCATTACCTGTAGAACTGAACCTGGCCTATTGGTTCACGAGCCAAAATCTCTAGAGGTTATATTTTGAGACTGACCTAATCGTCCATGAGTCAAACTGTCTAATGGTTTTATTTTAAGCCTGGCCTATTAGTCCATGAGCAAAATCTCTAAAGGTAAGATTTTCAGGCTGACCTTATAGTCCATGAGCCAAAATCTCTAAGGGTTTTATTTTGAACCTGGCCTATTACTTCACGAGCGAAAATTTCTAAGGGTTTTATTTTGAGGCTGGCCTATTATTTCACGAGCGAAAATTTCTAAGGGTTTTATTTTGAGGCTGGCCTAAAAGTCCATGAGCCAAAATGTCTAATGGTTTTATTTCCCGAAGAAAAAAATTATTGGTACCAAGAAAAAGATTAGAAATTAGTTGTTTCTACCTTGAACTATTGCACTTTAATGGGGAAAGAGAGTTTGAATGATCACTCAAAATATTTTAGCTTGATAATAAAAGTGAAATGGAGAAACAATATATATCTGTTAAAAATAAAATTTAATGCATTCCATATGTTATGGTTGCTTATATCTAAGGGTAACGTTATATCGCATAATGACATTGAGATTTTGAATTTTTTAAGCTATGAAAAATATTGTAATGCATTTATATGTCTACTAGTGAAAGTACCCGGCTTCGCTCGGTTACTAGGTTGATAGTGTTTGTATTCTGAACCCATTTTAGCATAAAAGTATAACATATATACTTTTGTTGCTAGGCAACATGACATAAAAGCCATTGTTGAAACACATTGTTACCAAAACGCACTGGCTTTTATATATATTAGAAGTTGTTATATAACTTCGCTAGCTTGCCTCATTAAAAAGATGCACACGCGCATGCGCGCACTCACATAAATAAGATAAGTAATACCCAGGTGCACACCCTCAAGGTCCACTTAGTATTGGTTCAAAATTTCATGTTTATAGGTTCTTTCCTCTTGGAACTATGAAAGACACACACACACACAGACCCTTAGACAAGCAGACACGCCCTTTTATTATTATAGTTTATGGACACTAAATGACATTTATGGCTCATTGATGATAAAACTTTATAGCTTGGAGTAATATTTCTGGCATCACAGGTGGTGTGGTATGCGAAACGTTAAATCAGAAATTACCCAAGCAAGGTAACAATTCTTTAAAGTTTGAATGCATAGTCAGGAAAATCTAATGCATTGTACTAACTTTATTTTGATTAAAACAAATACTTTGTAGCCTTCCAAAAAGTTGAAAATGCATATACATAGTAATTCATATAACACGTTACAAATAAACAAAGTACAGTTGATTGGGGCTTTCATTTTATAATGTGTTCCTAAAAATTATGATGTTCAAATACAATCACCCCCAAGCTTATGAACACTTTATGTGTGGAAAAACTTTGTGGTCCAAAGAAACACGAAATAAGGCTTCACACGAGTAGACATGGATCTGACAATAGAACAAACACTTAACTGAAACTTGACCGAATCGCTGGTTTCAGCATTAAAAAAAAAGGCGCTGTTACAATATGTATTAATACATTTTATGCACGTGCTAGAATAGCAGGCAAGTGCTGAGAGATGGTTGTAATGAACAACTATATGATGAAATTTCAAAAGAAGCTTCAAGACTATACAGGACAAAAGATGAATACAAGTTATAGGTGCAATGAAAAGCTAGGGCAACCCTTTTATGCAATCAGAGTCCCTTGCCATCCTTGCTACAGAACAAGCAGCTGATTCAAATGTTAAAGTAGAGCTCTCAATTTCAAAACCAATAGAAGTGTTACTCTAACAAAGTTTCTACAGAGGAGGCTTGTAGAAATAAGTGTCATTTTCAATGATATAATGCTCAGACTACAGCTAAAACTATCAGTATCTACATGAAAAAAAAGAGAAAGCATATAAATAAAGATGATCGAAAACTGTTTACCATATTACTAATTATTTCCCAGACAAAACATCCCAACACTGGCGTCTGCAAATGGCATAATGTTCAAAATCAAACTCTTCTTGAGGAGGATGTCGAACCTGTAAGTTTATTTCCACAACAGCATACATAGTAGATGTTATGACCTTGCTGCAAGCAAGCACAAGGCTTGAAGAAAGACATATCAAATTAATAGAAAAAGTTTTGCTCATTTTGAAGTAATGTGCTGGTAATGCAACTAGAGTGGATATAGAAGGTAGCGAAGTGACACTTGGTAGCTAGCTCATCATTACAATTATTTCTTGAGCACAATAAAACATGTCTGGTACATGGTGTTAACAAAACTAATCTCACAGGCCTTCTTTTACACCACTACAGGGTCACAAACTCAAGGTACATATGATGGAAAAGATGTGCAGACCTACAAGGTAATAAGGAGGAAGTATACATGCGTATGCTGTTAAATATAAAACATTTATTCATATGTGCCTACCATACCATGTTGATATAGTGTTCAGAGACTGTTGTAAGAGTGATGGTTATATATTACCGGTCACAGGTAGCAGACAGTGCCCAAAGACGTATAGTTAATATCCTGGATATCTGTGAGAAGCTTGGAGATAGCATCTGCAAAGCTTCAAAAAGTTTTCTTACTATAAGAGGTTATGAATCCGCCAGTTCTGTCGCAGATAAAGTCCAAACGAAGGCAGAAACAGAAGAATCTCCTGGTGATAGAGCTGGAGATCCTGAAAATATAGGAAGTTTTCTATCGTTTCTACGAAAAACTAGAATTAACAGTGATTAAGTGAAAGATGTGCTGTTTTGTAAGTCTAGAACATGGGTAAAGGGCATTTGGTGACGTATAGTTAATATCTTGGATATCTGTGAGGGCATTTGTTGACGTATAGTTAATATCCTGGATATCTGTGAGGGCATTTGGTGCAGTTACTTATTTATCACAAAAAAGGCACTGGTGATGATGGTGGAAGTTTATAGATGGTACTCTTACAATTAATTGGACAACCCAGCTTCCATCTCCTGAAGCAGTAATGATGTTTGTGTCAAGTGGATGTATGGTGTCTGTATAAAGAAACCAAAGTGGATGCATTGTGTCTGTATAAAGAAACCAAAGTGGATGTATGGTGTCTGTATAAAGAAACCAAAGTGGATGCATGGTGTCTGTATAAAGAAATCAAAGTGGATGTATGGTGTCTGTATAAAGAAACCAAAGTGAATGTATGGTGTCTGTATAAAGAAACCAAAGTGGATGTATGGTGTCTGAATAAAGAAACCAAAGTGGATGTATGGTGTCTGTATAAAGAAACCAAAGTGGATGCATGGTGTCTGTATAAAGAAACCAAAGTGGATGCATGGTGTCTGTATAAAGAAACCAAAGTGGATGTAAGGTGTCTGTATAAAGAAACCAAAGTGGATGTATGGTGTCTGAATAAAGAAACCAAGGTGGATGTATGGTGTCTGTATAAAGAAACCAAAGTGGATGTATGGTGTCTGTATAAAGAAACCAAAGTGGCTGTATGGTGTCTGTATAAAGAAACCAAAGTGGCTGTATGGTGTCTGTATA
>NW_013669985.1:8659-16612 GCF_000517525.1 Limulus polyphemus
GTGGATGTATGGTGTCTGTATAAAGAAATCAAAGTGGATGTATGATGTCTGTATAAAGAAACCAAAGTGGATGCATAGTGTCTGTATAAAGAAACCAAAGTGGCTGTATGGTGTCTGTATAAAGAAATCAAAGTGGATGTATGGTGTCTGTATAAAGAAACCAAAGTGGCTGTATGGTGTCTGTATAAAGAAACCAAAGTGGCTGTATGGTGTCTGTATAAAGAAACCAAAGTGGCTGTATGGTGTCTGTATAAAGAAACCAAAGTGGATGTATGGTGTCTGTATAAAGAAACCAAAGTGGATGTATGGTGTCTGTATAAAGAAACCAAAGTGGATGTATGATGTCTGTATAAAGAAACCAAAGTGGATGCATAGTGTCTGCACAGGGAAACCAATGTACATGTTTCAGCTGTACCTTACGTTGAACAGAGGCATGTCGCTGCATTAACATATATCAAAACACTGCACAGGGAAACCGAATTGGATGTATGGTGTCTGCACAGGGAAACCAAATTGGGTGTATGGTGTCTGCACCGGAAAACCAATGTACATGTTTCAGCAGTAGCTTACGTTGAACAGAGGCATGTCACTGCATTAACATATATCAAAACAAAAATATTGAATGTGAATCTAGAGATGATCCTGAAGAGGTAATGGATCACAATAATGTAGAGGATGGGAAGAGTTGAGGTAATGCCAGGTTCTTCAGAGGAAATAAACCATATCATGTTTTTAAAATATTATTGTTGCTCTGCGAGGATTTATTTTAATTTGTGTGTTTTATACCAAAGATTACCTTAGACATATGATACTTTAAACAGTATGGTATTCTTTAAAATATGACTTTGTAAATCCATTTTGATACATACTACAACTTACAAGAAGTTATGTTTGTCGTATTTAGAAATAGTATACATGATGATTGAATTACATATCCTCCTGCTGATGTTTTGTAACATGTAAAAGAAGGAGACTGTGTAGCGTAGCAACATATCTCTATATAAGACTTCAGGAGATAAGTTTTAGTAATATCTATTACTTGTATTTCGTGATTCCCTTCTTTGTTCCATCACAAATAGGTGGAGAGGATGATAAGTAGTTCTAGATGTGAGATTTTTTGGGCTTCGGCAGCCTCCTCTGTGCATAATATCCAATTAATTGAATTATTATTTTTAACTCGGTGTTTTCACATGTGAAGCTTGCGAACACAGATGTAATCTAATAGGCAACGAACCCTTATCCCTGTGTGGGTCTTACTTCTGCAGATACCTCTCTTACTAAAGCACTTTTATCTTCCTACATTGTAGTTCTTACCTTAGCTGTACAGAGAGTAGAGTACGTAATACTAAAATGACTTTGGATATTAAAACCAGCAAATCACCTGAAAATTCCTCCGCCGATATAAAGACGCGATGTAAAGATATGTTTCAGAACTATATTTTGGCATTGACTGGTGTTTTGTAGGTAGTGCGAGGTTTTGGGAAGGATATGTAACAGCCCTTTCCAAAGCAAAGATAAAGATATTTTCAGATTGGGGATTAATAATGTATAACACAGGGATCTCTTGGCATTGTAAAATAAAGGAATATGGATCAATTTTTGGTCGCCAGGACCATCTAGAGAAAGACTTACAAAAAGTCGTACCACAATCGTGGTACGTAAAGTATTGTGTCAACTAACAGGTGGGAATCTACGAACACAAAAATCTGTGTCAAAAAACTTTCCACGTGTTCCGAAATACAATATGCAACATAATCGAGAATGATCTCTGTCTTGAAAAGCGACACAAGTCACTTGTGTAAAAGTGATTTCACGACGTATCCATTCAACCGTCGCATACTTCAAGCAGATAGAGTATGAAATGAGTATTCATAGTATTTTATATGAAGCCATACGAGTGAAATTCACTAAATGCAGTACCTATAGATTCCTGTGAGACCAGACTGTTAAAGCAGGCGCTGGGAAACCATTGTCCTCGTACACTAGACAGATTATGAACAGTTTGTAGGGAAGAGTGGTGTGCATTGGTCATGACAGCCTGACGAAAGAGTGTTTTCTAATGGAAACTACGCTACAAAGGTATTGTAAAGATGCACGGTCGTCGGATAGTCATGATCGCACGTAGCAACATGGACTTTAACGACGTGATGAAGTTCCAAAATGGTCTGTATTTTTCAGCTTTTATTTTTGATCTTTTTTTTTGTATGTGTGACGCTCTTTGTTTCTGGCTTAGTTGTCTTAAACGTTTGTTCTTTATGCCATCCAAAAAAAGGAGATTCTGTTGAGTTACACTTTGTCTTTTAGGTATTCGAGTTCACAGAACTGTCCTATAATATATATATATATACACACATGTACATATGGATATGTATTTATGGTTATATAGTTACTTTATTGAGTACCGTTTACGTTAACAAACCACATATAGCGATAATTACATAATGTAACAAAACGTACTGTTTGAAGAAGAAAGTGCGTCTACACTTTTGTATACAATGTGAAAAGTACAGAACCTCTTTCACGCAGAAGAAAGAAGTATCAACGGGCAAATGATAAGTGTCCATAAAAGTTTCTGCTACGAAAAGATTTTTCCTTAAGGTAGTATCGGTTGTTGTGATAAGCATAACAACCTTTTTCGTAACAACAGTATTTAAACGACTTGTCAGATGACATGTGTATTACTATAACACTATATGGTTTTTGTGTTTATGTACTGGCTACGGTTAATCTTAGATACCAGTGACCTAGTTGGTGAGGGGATATTTCTTTTGTTATTGAGTGACGTATACGTTGAAAGGTACACAAAACTACAGCCGCCGTATATAGTCTCATGTAAAAACGAAGCTTACCTTGAGGACTTGTTATTAACATGGCCTTCATCCGGGTGGTTATTTAATTTCGATAACAGGTCTTATACAGTAGTTGTCAAGTGTTGTTTAACCTTGGTTCCAAGTCTCTTAGCGTTTAGTCAAACCCACGCACCAGGCCTGGATTACCAGAAAACTAGAAATTCAACTCAATTTATAATGAGTCTTTTCTTCCTGAGAAGAGGACAAAGTGAGTCATTTAAAGTAAGCTATTATCTAAAAGACAAATATTGCCTCAATACAGTTTAGTTGGAGATTTACTTATGAACACTAACAACGCTCGTAGTGAGGGTACTCGAGGAAGTAGTTTTAATAACTTTCATCTAAAAGCACACAGCAGCTGAACATGTTTAATAGAATGAATATATAGGGAAAAAAAAGAGAAAATATCATAGATACATACGCAAGTTTCTTTGGAAGGAACTCGACCATCAAAAAGATCAATAGCTAGATACTGTGTAAATGTATAACCTAGCATGTAGGTCTACAGAATTTATAATTGTTCGCAACACCAAGGAAAAAAAAAAACAGTAGTTGTATTATCTTTGTCCATAAGTTTCCCTGTTAAAAACTGCACTAGTACAAGTATTAAAACTGGTTGTTAGTGTAGGTGCAACCACTCGTATTCTCTGCTTCGTAGACAGGTCACAAAGACCCTGAGATTGTTATAAATAAACAAACTTCACATGTACACACACTGGCCTAAGCTCAAGAAACTGTAACACATAGTTCTGGTCTTCATTAAGATAAAATATACGAAGAAATATATATACACACACTATGAGACTGTAAGGTAAATTTCTAACCATATTCTCACCCAGTGCCATTGATCAGTGTCTAAACTAAACTGATTACCTTCTGATCAGTCAGTATACGAACATCCCAAATACTAAAAGAATACTAAACAGATATATATATGTGTATCGTTTCCATTCAGTTTAGTATCTCTGTCTTCTATACATACTGAATGCATATCTGGCCTAATTGTATTTTTCGAACTACCAAACTATGCGGGTATTAAAATTTATATGTGGAAATGAAGGATCAAACAGGGTATTCTACATGACTGAAATATTTTCAATGTGCTGCTATGTGCTTTGTAAATGTGAAATGTTAAGTATAAAAAAAAAACGTGGAAGTGAAACATACTTACAACAATGAATAAACTATATCAAGAAGTTAGTTAGATACCTTTTATAGTGAAAAGATGTGAAAGCTTAACAGAAGGAAGCTTAAGTTCTTCCTTGATATTTTTGAAGAGTAAACTCTACTCGCAATCTGCGGGTCGCGTGTTCGAATCCCCATCACCGAACATGCTCGCCGTTATAATATGATAGTCAATCCCGCTATTCGTTGGTAGCGGAGTAGTTCAAGCGTTGGCGGTGGGTGTTGTTGACCAGCTGCCTTCCCTTTAGTCTATCACTAATTAGAAACAACTAGTGCTCTTAACCCTCGAGTAGCTTTGCGTGAAATTCAAAACAAACCAAGCCCTCAATGGTAAACATCAGCACCAAATGTAAATAACACAGCATAATTCCTATAGTTTATCATTATTATTATCAACACAAAGTTTCGAGTTGGCTGCTCTTCTTTAATTTCACAAAAGCCGCAATAAAAAGCTTTTTTGTTGTGGCTCATATGCATCTGAAGATGGGCGTCCTCCCCAAAATGTTGTTCTTGTTTTTGTTAGCGCTAAGCTACACAATGAGCTATCTGTGCTCTGTTAACCGCTGAAAATCGAACCCCGAATTTTATTGTTATAAGTCCGTGATTTTACCGATGACCCACTTGGGGAACATCCGAAATATCGTGCTCATAAACGCACAATTTTCAATATTATTCTGTAACAATTATTGTATGCCAGTGTTTATATATACATATTTAATCGTTGTGTTTTCTGAACGTCAAAATATTCACACTGGTACAAGTAATAGCCGCTGTAGTGTCCTATATATTGGACAAAGAACGTTCTGTCGAACAGTAAAAAAAAAAAAAGGACTCGTCCCGTTTTTGTCGCACAGTCTTAGCTAAATTATATGTTGCAAATAAACTTTAATTTGTTGTTTGTTGTATCAGGGCGCATTGAAATCATATGAAGCACTTTAGTGAACAATTTTAAATGTAAGTGTGAAATTGTTATTGTAAAAACTTTCATTACCGTTTCTCTCTCTCTCTTCATGTGTATGTATGTGTAAGCATTTGTTTAAACAGTTTTTAAGAGATCATGGCCAGGTGGTTAGGGCGCTCGACTCGCAATCTCAGGGTCGCGGGTTCGAATCCCCGTCCTACCAAACATGCTCGCCCTTTCAACCGTGGGGACGTTATAAAGTGACGGTCAATCCCACTATTCGTTGGTAAAAGAGTAGCCCAAGAATTGGCGGTGGGTTGGTGATGACTAGCTGCCTTCCCTCTAGTGTTACACTGCTAAATTAGAGACGGCTAGCGCAGATAGCCCTCGTGTAGCTTTGCGCTAAATTCAAAACAAACAAACAAACTAGAGATCACCGTAGTCTTGAACTGTTTGCTGTTAACGGTTGTTTAACCACATGTGAAAGTTTAGATATTTTGTTTTCAGTCTGTAGAACGAGAAACTTAACCAGACTAAAACGAGAACGTATCCAGTGCTGGCCTGCCCATGAGCCTTTGGGGTTGGTTTTATTTTCCTTCTATATACATACACGTTCACTTATATTAGGCTAACATTAACGTTAACTTTAAAGTCGTGATCTCGCTGATAACGTAGGTCTGCATTCATACTACTAATGCTTGTATTAAGGTTATCACATCGTGTTTATTATCCACAAAACCAAGTTCAGCGTGCTTAAAAATTTTAAGAAGATTATTCAGCATCATAAAATAATCTTCACTATAATCGCAAAACTTGCATCTAGTTTAGTGCACAGGTTTTTAGTGAGTGGGTTATCTTCTAAATTTTCTCGTAAAATATGCAATCACTAAGACATATTGCATAAACCAGTAATATTACAGTAAACGTGCAGTTTCAGGATTTATGAACCGGTTAGGTACGTTCTTATTATTACGACATGTAAGCTAGTTTCAGCCAATAAAAACACTTACAATGTTAATATAGATACAAAGAAAAAAAAATTGACATTATCATGAGATTGTAAACGTGAAGTTTGAAAAGTATGTATAATTTAAGTATCCTTTATTAATTAATAGAGAATAACAGATTTGTCCTGCAGAACGTGGTATTGGTTGAGTATAAAATATAAGTTTTAGAATAACTTTCCAAAAAATATTTTTCAAGAGTTCGTTCGTTCGTTCGTTTTTAATTATGCACAAAACTACACAAGGAGCATCTGTGCTCTGTCCACCACCCGGTTTCTAGCGTTGTAAGTCATACCGCTGTCAAGAGAGTCATTTCTTTTTGTTTTTTCATCAGAAGCAAAATCATAACATAGTTTTTCAGTATAGTTTAAAGTGAAGTGTTTGAACTACTGCACAGCGCCCCTATACAAAACATTATACTGTTTCAAACGATATATTATAAAACAAATAAATTTCACACTTACCATATTACCTTCTCATATGGAAAAAACGCGCAGCATGTGCAATTTGAAATTAAATATTTTTATCAAATATCACTGACAATGATTATGAGAGCTTCGTTTTCTTTGTTTATTGTATTGTAAGCGCAAAGCTGCACAATAGGCTGTCTGTATCCATAGCAGGGATCGAGACCCAAATTTTTGCGTTATAAGTCATTACGTTTATCAGTGAGCCACCGGGTGGGAGCCATAAAAGCAGGAAATGATGTGGATTAATCTTATGAAAAACAAAATCTCAAAGAAAAATCAAGAATGCTAATATTACTAAAAATGGTGAAATATTTTACGAAACCGAAAAGCACACACGTGTTTGAGGAAATTGAACATTTTCTACAGCTTATTCAGACGAATCAATTTTACAAAAAGAAAGTATCAGATGGCTATGTAAGAATGTTTATACTTGATACGACTGTTGTTTGCTGAGGTTCTGTTATAGGTATTGAGCAAAGTTAAATTAAAGTCACGTGATTTTCATATAACGAAGGATTGTGTGTGTGTGTGTGTGAGAGAGAGAGGGCGCCAGTCGACGGTTTTGTTCAGTTACGTATGTCCAATACACCCATAATTATCATCCAGCTTTTCAACTAATTGTTTACCTACCTGTTTCGTTGTAGTTACGCACAAAGCCTATCTGTGATGTGCCCACCACGGGTACTGAAACCCGGATTTTAGCGTACTTCACCTATTTACCTCCTAGATGTTATTCCTGTAGGTCTCAGTAGTTAATAAAATGCATTTAAAACGATGACTTACATGTTGTTGTTGTTTTGTTTGTGTGTGGTCTAAGATGATGTTGTTGTTGTTGATTTTTTTCGTATGCGTGTAGTGTGAGATGATATTTACGTTTTCGCATAAGTGATGATGTTGTTGTTTTGTGTGTGTAGTCTTATATTATGTTGTTGTTTTGTGTGTGTAGTCTTATATTATGTTGTTGTTTTGTGTATGTAGTCTTATATTATGTTGTTGTTTTGTGTGTAGTCTTATATTATGTTGTTGTTTTGTGTATGTAGTCTTATATTATGTTGTTGTTTTGTGTGTAGTCTTATATTATGTTGTTGTTTTGTGTATGTTATGTTGTTGTTTTGTGTGTGAATGCGTGTGATATTATTCTTAATACCATAACATTTCAAGACATTATTAAACTTATCATTTGCGGAAGAAAATTATATACATTACTTAAAAAAAAAAGTCAAGATTATTTATTTGTACATTCGATTCTGAGGACATCCATTCCATGAACGATCTTTGTTTGAAGTACTAACGGTACCATGACATAGTAAAAAATTCCTTAAGTTAGACAAGCTGTAATTAATAACAACTATTATTACTTAAAGGCAGTTTTTTTTAATTCAGTTGAAATTGTACGAATATTGACATAAAACTTTGATATTTTTCCCTTAGACAACAAAAATATTAATTTCTAGATTCTGCATCTCACAACGAAAAAGGCAGGTGAAATATAATTTGTCAAGAAAAGCCTGTATGCAAATAATTGTTTGTTTGTTTGTTTTTGA
>NW_013669985.1:17597-23891 GCF_000517525.1 Limulus polyphemus
CATTATAACGCCCCCACGGCTGAAAGGGCGAACATGTTTGGTGGGACGGGGATTCGAACCAACGAACCCTCAGATTGCCAGTCGAGCGCCCTAACCACCTGGCCATGCCGGGCCATGCAAATAATAATGACGTCATTAACATATGATATCCTAAGTGCACAAATATTTCACTGCATTTACAATTAGATCAAAGATGGAACCAAACTAATTTTCATATTTTCGCTTTTTCCCTGTAACATAGCTACAGACAGTTCCTAAGAATTCAGAAATGTCTTGCTTCATAATTCGAAAAAGTGAGCAAGTTAGGGAGATTAAGGAAGTTTCAGCTTATATGAAATGTCATGAAAATTTCCTTTTCTATAAAAAAAAAGACAAAAGAGAGAGAGAGAGAAAGATAGAAATAGAAGAATTTTCAGGCACATTTTAAGGTAAAGTTACTGAACCTTGACCTAATTGTTGTAACTCACAGTAGAGTCATACTATAAAAAGATAGATTCTGGTAATAAGCGAATAGCGATATGCAGCAATACATCTAAGCCCACCATGAATGGACGAGCATACTGTACAAGCAGTACGGGCTAGTATGCAAAATAAGCCCACGATGAATGGACCAGCATAATACACAAGCAGTACGGGACAGTATGCAAAACAAACCCACGATGAATATACGAGTATACTGAACAAGCAATACGGGATAGTATGCAAAATGGGCCCACAACGAATGGACGAGCATACTGTACAAGCAATACGGGATAGTATGCAAAGTGGGAGAATAAGCCTTAGAAATTTTCATATTGATAAATATGCTGACCGTTAAATGAAAAAAAATATCCCAAAAATTTAATTTCATCGGCCTTATATGTTCCACTCTCTACTTATGCTATTCGCTTCCGTGCGTTCGTCGTGGGCCCACTTTGCATACTATCCCGTATTGCTTGTACAGTATGCTCGTCCATTCGTTGTGGGCTTATTTTGCATACTATCCCGTACTGCTTGTGAAGTATGCTGGTCCATTCATCGAGGGCTTATTTTGCATACTATCCCGTACTGCTTGTGAAGTATGCTGGTCCATTTACCGTAGGGATTATTAAGACAATGTGGATTAGTTACGGTGTGTATTGTTTATCTAAGTAAGCAAACAGTGGCTGGATTAGTTTAATCCCCTGTTGTCGTGTGTACAAACTTGTATATAATACACATATGGAGAAATATGAAAAGATTATTAAGACTATGTGGATTAGTTACGGTGTGTATTGTTAATCTAAGTAAGCAAACAGTGACTAGATTAGTTTAATCCTTTATTTATCATTGTGTTAAAGAGATACAAAGATCAAAATTCTTCCTTTTCATATCTCTCCATATGTGTATTACAAACAAGTTTGTACACACGACAACAGGGGATTAAACTAATCCAGCCACTCTCTTGTTATTTAGACTAATAATACATGTATTGATCACAAATAGTCTTAATAAACTCAGTATGTCTATGAAAATATGTATTACATACACGTGGGTACACAACTATAACAGGGAATTATAGTAATCTTCTACTTAATCCAATCCATGCGTAAGCGTTAATGCAGATTATAGTTATTTCACGTGCATAACAGGAGATACGAAATAAGTGCAAGAAACATCATTACTTCGACATAAAATTTTCACACCGGAAGGACGACGTTAATTGCAGTGTTTTCTGATCCTATGTTCGTTTGTGACGTCATGAGATCAGTTACTTATTTTGTAGTTTTGAATGCGGGAATCGTTAAAGTGATTAATTCTACTGATTATTGCCTTAAAAAAATCTACTGAACACATTTTCTTTCACCTAAGTTGATCTCTTTTTATACTGAAACGTGTTCATTCAAAAATGCATGTTAGCTCGAAAATGTATACTGATGTAATAAGTATTCTTTATTTTGCGTGTATTAGCATTTGTAACATAGAATAGCTGAAATTCCCTGCTTGCTTTGGATCGTAAAAGCCATAAAAACGACAGGAATTTAGAAACCTCATAAACTGCAGAAAGGTTCCTTTAACTGTACCTTCAACCTCTTTAGTCTCGAAAAACCTGTTTTACTCGCGGAATCTAACTTAACAAGTTTGTCTAGACAGCTACATACGATATACTTTTGTAATTAGTTTATGTGAATAAGGTCCGGAAATAATCACCTACATTCAAAAATTACAAGTAGTATTTTTCTGAAAGAGCATTTTTACTGACATTTAAAACAGCACTTTTCTTGTATGGTCATTTACACTAACGTGCTATTTCCAAGAACATCTACAACCATAGTCGCCGACTCAGTGGGTGCTCCGAGGCACTAACACCCACGAAAAATAAGAAAAACAGCACCCAGCAGGATTCTTCATAATTGATGTCGTTATATAAAATCTTTTTACGCGGGAAAACTGCCTAACAGCTTTTTGTAAGTAAAGCAAAAGTCCTAAAACTAAAAACGAAATGCCGAAATTATTCATATTCGTAATTGCCATCAAAGGCGTTGAATTCACTTATACATTCACCCCCCGCGCCTCGAGTTCTGTGAAGAAGTCTCGCTCAGAAACCACAATATTTAAAGGGGCAGGTCTATAAGTAGCATGGCACCTTAGCATGTCGATACAAGCTTAGGTGTGTATATCCGAGAGTCTATGGTTCCCGTCTCGTTACCGTAAAAAGATTTTGCTCCACACATATTGGGTGAATGTCAAATACCACTATTCTATTAGAATGCTGTTGACAAACTGCCTTCCATTTTGTCTATCAGTTTAAATTATGGGAAGCTAGCACAGATAACCTTTTTGTGCCTTTATATAAATATCCAAAACAAACAGATTCTTACTTATAGAACTAGAGATATAATTTGTTCTGTTAAAGCATAAGTAGTCTAGCCAAGAATGTTGCTTTGCTTGCACACAGCCCATCCCGCGTGGTTTTTACACATCAGCACCCCCCCTAGAGTAACACAAGTCATTGCCTATGTCTACGTGTACTTTCTGCCGGTTTTAACACCTACAGTTGAGTATGGCCTTTATAAAAATCGACAGTTAACACAGCGCTCTACTAATATAACCACCTACAAGCTGTGTGCCGATTCCATTAACACCTTGTAACAGGTAAAGTTCTTGTGAATACTGTACTAGCAGCTATGCTTCACATTCACGAACAACCTCAGGAGCACGGCCTCCTATAGTTGCAGGTCACTGCCAGGAATTCAGTGGATAATTCTGGCACTTGGATGTACCATATCTTACAGAAAGAAGTATTGTAGAATGGCTGAACAATTAATTTCAAGTAGAAAAATATTTAAATTATTTGTTTATACACCCACTCTGTTTTGTTTATAGAAACAAAAAGAATTATATATTATTTAGGCCCTACCTTTTGGACTGCTGAAGGACTGTCCTTCGTAAAGGGTAAGAAGGTATAAAAGAAACAGTGTATATGTTTTAATTTTTCTAACAAATTACCTTTAGAACAATAGGAATTAAACCAGTTTGCTTACTGTGTATTAGCTTTATATATGCGTTATTTCGTTCATACATTCTAACTCTTGATGAAAACTATGGACTAAATACTTTTGTTTCGTTATGTTTTAAGCAGCCTTAGAGCATCTATTACATGTATTGATAACTCTTAATAACAACAATAGAATACAAGTCACCATGCTAAAGTAATCAACCTGGCTACAAATACGAAGCTTCTGTCCGTTACTTTCTAACAAATTAACTTAGAATAAGGCGGGTTAAACCAATTATTTTGTTATTCAGTATTAGCTTTATAGACGTTTAATTTGTGAATTGGTGTTAAACAGCTAAAGAAACCTAACCTGCCGTATAAATGTAATAGCATAACCTTATTCGTAATTAAATTAATTCAGCCCGTTGCATAGTTAAAATAACATTTTTGTTGCATAATTTAAACACTGTAATGTGTTACTTAATCAAAGTAATTTAAATTATTGGGTAATAATATTAATGTGTTCTGATATAGAGTTAATATAACTTGTTACGTTATTAGTCTAACGTGTTGCATACTGAATTTTTTTCAGTCCATGTTTATGAAAAGTTCTTTACAAGCTTCCTGGATGTTTGGAAATGTTTTTTATAATATACAACTTGTTGGTGAGAGTCTTGAGAAACTATTAAATATTGCATACCTGCTCAACACATGTTCTAATTTAATTGCTCACACATAGCATAAGTATACCGAGGAAAGAAAAGCTGAACACGAACTTTTCAACTGTATACATTTTATCACTAAACCCACTGAGACAATGCTCCTTTCAGTAATAGGACTTTCTCCAGTAAATGCTCACGTAATTTTTATGATATAATGCTGCGTAGGGTTTATAAAGGTCGGAAGCAGGTGTTATACGGACAGACGGTGGGAATCAAGATGCCACCGAGAAAGGAGATCGTTGACTTTCAAAGAAAATGTTTGTTAGATGTAGCCTTTACTTCGTAAATACCTGAGATATTTCAACCGGCCATTTCATAGACAAATTAAATGTAGGTAAAGTATTGAAGTAATGGAAGGCGATTGGATGTATTTATATGATCCAGCCATGAAAAAATTAATCACTTCTTGGTCTCAACAATATTTGAAATATGTTTTGAAGAGAAACTGCACATCTGACATTAAGTCCATCTTCCAGGAACTTTAATGAGAATTGAGGACTGCAAACATCGTGAGAAGTGAGTTTCGTGCTGATTGGTTTCACTTATAGCCTTTGAACCACTCATTTCACAAGTCCTGGTGCAAACCTATGCTGAAAAACTAGAAGACCGCCAATAGAAGCAGTAAATACCGTTGGTCTTTACTTGCTTCAGAAGGGTTTGTTGTAAACCTGAAGAATGCTTTGAAAATGGCAGCATCGTCTCAACTGTGAAGAGTTATGGAAACTAGATAAGTCTGGTCAGTGGCTAAGAAAGCCGTTATCGTATTGTATTGTTGATGGAATTCAGTAAGAATTGCCACGCCTCTTTCAGCATGATAATGTACCATGACATACTGCACGTCATGTCTAGCAGTGGGTTGAATCGAGTAATATACAGAATCTATCATGGTCAGTTCAGAGTTTGTACCACCCTAGGATATTTTGTAACGCCATCTGAGGGACGGAATAGACAGACTCCGATATTTTACTACACGGTAAAACATTTAGACATCTTGGCAAAAGAGGTGGTGGGAGTTTATTCCAGACTTTGGTTAATGCCAAAAGGGAGCCCACTCCCTATAATAAAATGGCATTAAGTAGCGAGACGTAATATTGCTCTTCTCAAAGAATTTTGCTGTTCCGGAACTTCTGTTAGTGTACTGCATATGTGATATACATTAAAACGCTAAAATCCGGGGTTCGATTCTATGCAGTGGACAGAGCTTATACAATCCATTGTGTAGCTTTACGTTAAAACAACAATGTCGTTTACAGTGCGTTGCATATCTATGTTATTTCCTCTAGAGAATAACAGTCGCGTATCTTTCATTGATATAGAAACAACCCCGTATTTAGTTCAAACAACCTTACAATTTTTTCCATGTCTTTGATGCTATTTTGCTTATAAATTGTACTAATTTCATCAGGAAAAATTCGTGTAATAAAACGAGAATATCCAGTATATGAGCTGGTAACTGTCAAAACTCAAACTTGTTTTATCATGCAGTGGATTAAAATTCTCGTATATATCTTACGGAAACAGGTTAAATCTTAATTAAAACGTTTCCAACTATCTGTTGAAATGTTAGTAGTTTGCTAAAATAATCACCCACAAGGACACCAAAATTACTTTCTAAAAATTAAGAAGTTTATTTTTCAGATGTTAAGCACAATGCTGCTTAATGATTTATCTGTGCTGTGTCCATCACTGGTAACGAAACCAACAAACTGACAGCTGAGCCACTGAGGGCCAAGTTAAGTTAAAAAAAGACAATAAATACACTTAAAAATACATGAAAACAGATGTCCATTAGAAAATAAGATAACATAGGACATGAGCGTGGCCTAGCGATAGAGTTATCAGACTGTGAATTCGATATTTCATGGTTTCCGTCTCATTATCATTAAAAAAAAAAAAATACTCTCCACATTCGGGGACTGTGACTGCACTAAAAGAGTGACGTTCAAATTCCACTATCTGGCCTGACAAGAGTAGTTCAAGAGTTGGAGGTGGATAATGTTAACTGATTGCCTCCTCTTTTTAGTCTATCGATTCAAACCTAGTGGGGCCCGGCATGGCCAGGTGGTTAGGGCGCTCGACTCGCAATCTGAAGGTCGCGGGTTCGAATCCACTTCA
>NW_013669985.1:24194-39322 GCF_000517525.1 Limulus polyphemus
AAACTTGTATCAAACTTAGGAACTCCTAGAGCAGATAGCACTTTGCGAAGCCTTGTGCGAAAATTCTGAAGCAAACAAACATATGCCATACACTACAACTAGAAATGGTTAAATTCTATGCTTTTCAGTATGAGTGTTTACCATGTTACTATAGACATTTGAGGGTATAGCTTTCCACTGCACTTTTAATTTTAAACTCTTTATGCAGATCTTCCTCTAAATCACGCGAAGAACTTTTTAAAGGTGTTCGGAAGAATAAGAGATGAAAAAATAATTATTAAATACTGGAATATTTTCTGTGGACTGTGTATATATATATAATGTTGTTTTTACCTGAGTATTCTTGCATTATATTTTGAAAGTAAGCAAAATTATCTCGACGATCTTTCTTTGAAGCATTGATTTGGTGATACGCATTTTAATTATATTATCGGTTCCCCCTGGTGAGTCAGTGGTAAATTTATTTACTTTTCACACTAAAATTCCAGGTTCGCAGTGGACAGAGTGTAACTAGCTCATTGTGTAGCTTTGAACTAAAACATACAAACAAAGAAAATGATATAACAAACATGTCTGCAGTTAATAAACTTCTTTTAAAACATCGTGAGCTAACATCGAGAAACACATTTTGAAACTTTTCCCAGATTTACAATGATATCTATTTCATTCATGTCTACATCTTCATGTGAAGCATTATTTGAGGTCACATATAGTAAGACGTCTCTATACCAATCAGAAAATATTTTCACTAGTTTATATTCTAGACTAGATGTTTGTAAAGACACAGACTGTGATGCGAGAGATTTACAGGAATAGCTAATCGACATTCTTCTTCGTTTTACAGTAAAAGACCTTGGAGCGAGAGTTCTATTCCACGCTGTTTCTCCTGTACGTGAGGCTTCAGATTTTCAACTACCAAGACACATGTTAAAACAAACTAAAGCTGTAGTTTCTGACAATGATTGAAGCCCTGATATTTCATTTAACGCTAGGGGTATGTAGGTTTCTATAATGTAAGAGAAACTGCGTAACAGTGATTGAAGCGTTCGTTTTTGTTTTTACATATCCGAAATGAGGTTTGGCCTATTAGATAACATACTCAAAGTGTGAATCCGAGGGTTCATGGTTCGCGTCCTGTTACCGCTGTTTAGGGCAGTGAGACAGGCAAGAGTAGCCAAAGAGTTCATGTTGACTGGCTACTTTCCCTCTAGTCTATCAGTTCACAATTAAGGACGGCTATATGCAGATAACTGTTGTGTAACTTTATCGAAATTCTAAAAACAAAACAAACAACTTAGTATTGAGCACTTGCCAAAAGGAAAAAAAGAAAAAAGAATTACGTTCCAATATTAGTTTTAATAGAATAGTGAAACAAGTTTTGAAAACATTCTGTAAAGTATTATCTAAGTTTATAATAACAATGAAGTATTAGATAATTTGCTAAATGTTTTAATACAGCATGGGAATCCCATTTTTTTTTTAAATCTTGTGCTTTCAAACACATAATATGAGCCGAAATAAACCTTTTTTGACGATCATTGGTTTTCCACACACTCAAGAAGAAATCGGTAAGGTTACTTTACACGGCAATGTCCCTCAAACAGTGTAACCGATTCGTTGTAATTTCAACTTCTGAGCTGCTTATTGATCAGTGCATGACCAGGTGGTTAGGGCGCTCTACTCGCAATCTGAGGGTCGCGGGTTCGAATCCCCGTTCCACCAAACATGCTCGCCCTTTCAGCCGTGGGGGCGTTATAATGTCAATCCCACTATTCGTTGGTAAAAGAGTAGCCCAAGAGTTGGTGGTGGGTGGTAATGACTAGCTGCCTTCCCCTAATCTTACACTGCTAAATTAGGGACGGCTAGCGCAGATAGCCCTCGTGTAGCTTTGCGCGAAATTCAAAACAAACAAACTATTGATCAGTGACACAGTTTTTAATCAAAGTATCTACGGATATATATTTCTATGTAAATATTAACCAAAAACCAAGATTTCTGTTATGAGATTCTAACCTAAGAAAAGAAATATTTGTCATTATTCATTAACTCAGCGTTTCCCAAAGTGTGGGACGCGGCCCCGGGGTGGGGGAGGGACGAAAGTGATCTATTGGAGGGCTCGAGCGATTAGGGTAGAATCAATAGTGCAACAATGCAGAATTAAGCGTTTTAATACATTTTTATTAATGAAAACAATAAGTACTTACTACAACACATATTGTGTTGTATTTTAATGTGTATCCGTGTGTTACTTCTCGTCACTTAACCTACTCTTCACCTCAAGAAACCATGTTTATTAAAGCATGAAAAAGGCTACATTAACTAATAACGTAAAATTTAATTTATAGTATTAAAATCATTCAGTTACCTATATATATATATATGTGTGTGTGTGAGTGAGTGCGCGTGCGCACGTGTGCACGTTGTATATAATGATGCATTATTTGCAGCTTTTATTTAAAAATTACAATCGCATTATTATGATAAAAGCTGCAAGTTATCAATCTCGGCAGTGAACGTATTAAAGATATATGATGTCGATGACATTGAAAGTATCATTTGAATACTTTCTTGAACTGAGTGAGATGGCCTACAAAGTTATTTTTACTAAGCCATTGCCTGCATTCTAGCAAATCTATATCGCTGCTGGGCTCTTGTTTGGTTCCTTACTTGATATTTTCTTCAGTTGTTGTTTAAATATTGAACTTATAGTAAATTATCAAACATAAATTTTTATATAACGATTACTTTTTAAGTCTCTATGTTGCACAGCAAGGACAATAGCCCTTTGTTATATTTTTTTACACTTAACTTCACCACTGCGTGTTATATAATCCAATAACAAACATCCTTCGTAGCTACGCAGACCTTATGAATATTATATTTAATTCCTTTACTAGTAATACTAGAACACGAATTAACTACGCATATAACATTACTCTCGGGTGCCATCTGGTGCCATACTGCTTTGACGAACTCTCATTATTTTCACATTAGAAGTGGGATATTAATCAAACCATGGCAACGTAAGTTGCTTGTAGGATAGACATTAAGATGGCAATAGACTTTTTGAATATAAATAAGAAATGAAAGACCACTAAGTCAATTGGTTCGTTCGAAAATTATAAATCAGAAATAAGCTTCTTTCTATAGTCTGAATTAAAACTTAGATCTAATCAACAAACTGATACTATGGTAGTAAGGTTGTTTGTACAATATAAACTATAAATTAAGTTACAGAGTTTGACACAGCTGGTTAGGTTATTTATTGCGCATAAGCTAAAAATATAACAGTGTTTGGGTTGTTTGTATAGCATGAATTAAAATTAGGCAAACACTGACAATTACATGGTTTGTGTAGTATTAGTATAAATGGAACTTAGGCCAAAAATGAGTTGGATTTTTTTTTTTTTTTTTTTTTTTTTGTTATAGCATAAACCAAAAATAGGTCAACATGGGTGGTTGAGTTGTTTGTACAGAATTCTTGTACATTATATTATTCTTTGTTTTTCAATTTAAGTGTTTAATTGTTATTTTAACAGAGGGAGCTTTGTCGTTATGTTTTAGGCGTTTTTAGTGACTTGAACATTGTTGAAAGAGTTCGGAAATGACTTGAGTAGTATAAAATGCGAGTTAGGCTAGAGTAAGTGATAATTGATTTGTGAGTTTGTTACAGATGACGAGTTTGTTATTCAATTTGTATGTTACTGTCAGTCTGATATTCATTTTGTTCAAGTTTGTGATTATTGAATTTCTGTTTTAATGAAGCACTAGAGATACAAGAAAATTAGCAGTACGTGACTTTTTAGCGCTAATTGTCGATTTAAGCCTATAGTCAGTTTGTGACACCCTCAAAGTGTAGATTCATAGTTGAAGAAATAAAACGTTTTTGTTATGATTAACTAAACTGGACTTTGCATTATCTTTTATCGAGTAAATAAAAAAAATTGATCTGTTTAACTTTATAAATGAGGACCATCTCGTCTATTTCGAATTCGATGACGAGAAACCCACTTTGAGATTAATAATGGTTGGAGACGGCTTGAATGGGTAATGAAGAAAAACTTTGTCGAAACGTTGTACATTTGCTGTTATGTTAAACTCGTATTAAAGTTTTCTTCATTACCGTCTCCAACCATTATCTCGTCTCTTTAGACTATTAACCTGAGTATATGGAGCTAGATCAGTAAGAACTGCAACCACTTAATTAAGAGGTGATGGTTAGCCTCAAATCGATGTTTTCTAGACATGAAATACTAAGATAATGGACCCTAGTTTATATCATATAATTTTCATAAATTTGAAAAGAATTGAGAGTTTCAACATGTTATGTCAAATCCAACATATAGACAGCCAAATTGGATGGTTAAAAGGATCAAACAATTATAAATATATTACTGAACAAACAATGTAAGCAAAAAAAAAAAAGACTTGTATTGTTGCACTGGATTTGAAATACACGATACCAGATCATCCAGTAGTGCTTATGATGAAAGAAATTGCAGTGAACTGACACTGATAAGATCTATGAGAAATTAATAGACAAACAAATGAATAAAAAAAAACTTGTTATGAAAGAGAGCTCGAAAAGGAAACCAAGTCAGGATTTCCGAAGATAGAATTTGGAATAACCCAGTTTTAACACAAAGAAATCGACCACGTGCAAGACTGTAGTGACAGCAACAGATGGACATATTTCGCAGAAACGTGAAGTTTATTAACCGATGTAAAGAAATAGATTGTGATCCCAAAAGAAGATGACTAATAAGAGACAACAATATCCTCTGAGACCTAAACTGGAAAGTGAAGAGCGAGCAATTAACAGAGCAAAGCAATATTTTTTTATGTGTGTGTGATTATTCAACGAAATGAATTAATCATACAAATATATAATATTTGTAGATATTTTTTTAGTAACTGCTGCCATCTGTTGGATACTGTATAAAATATATAAGAAAAGGAAGTTCTCAATTAGATAATACGGCTGCCGCACGCAAAGTTCAGATTTCTCTTAATCATATAACATCGTGGTGTAATAAGTGGCGTGTTGTATTAACCCCCCCCAAAAAAAACAACAAAAAAACACAGACTATAATATTCTATAGGTGTTTCAAACGTCAAAAAAATATCACGAGTTCGACTAAAACTTAATGACATTCAATTTATTTTCACTAAAACCATCAAATTTCTAGGCATAACTTTTCCTGGACCAGCCACAACAAAAACATTACCTCCAAAATGGGTCAAAGAATAAGCTATCTGAAGAAACTCGGGGGGACTCAAAAAGGATGTAAACCAGAAACTATCATGCATATGTACAAAGCTCACATCAGGCCTGTAGCAGAATGTGGCAACATGGTCTTATGTAACATGTCTGGTAATCTGTTTAATAAACTACAATGTTTACAAAACCATGCTTTAAGAATAGCCTATCGTTTACCAATCTACACTCCAATAATTATCTTGCTAAAGTTCATAACATCCCTAATATCAAGGACAAAGTACATAAACTAGCATGTAAAATTTTCCCTAAAACCACAAATCGTAATTCACTAACCAAACAGTTTGTAAATCTTTCAGCAACTCTTGAATCATGGCGCACCCACATATATCCCCTGAATTTAATCAATATCTTAAATATATAATTAATTATGTGCGTTAACCAACACTTTTAGCCCCACAGATTAGACACTATCAGGATAGATTTTTCGGTGTTAGGGTAGTGAAAGTGGGTTATTCTCGGGGTACTCCAGTTTTCCTCCCACATCAAAATTAAGGGTATTGGATGTACAGATCCCCACCCAATGGTTTTGCTATACTCTGTAGTCCAGTGTAACTTGGAAAAAGAGACTTAGTTGTCATAAGTCTGTGATTCTTGTGTGTTTTTGCTTGCTGAAACTCTTTGTCTGTTATGACTTTTTTTTTTTTTCATGAAGCTCTTTACAGTACTCCTAATTCAAGAGTGGGGTGAAGAGAATGAACTTTCCGAACACCCTTGGTGTCATTTGAGCCTGAATTCTTCTGGGTTCAGAGTCGGATAATTCAAACCAAACTCCTTGTCAAATTAAGCCAAATCAAATCATTAGAAACCCATGCAGCACCAACAGTAAGTCTGCAGGCTTACAACGTTAAATTTCATGTTTTGATATTCATGGTTGGCAAAGCACAGACAACCCATTGTGAAGCTTTGTGCTTAACACCAAAAAACTTAAATATAAGATGGCAGAATGTGCCAATCTCGTTTAATCAAGCTCATAAGAACGACGCGGACACCAAATACTTGATTTGTACTGAAGTAGGGAGTTAGATCTGGTCTATTTCTAATTTTATATGACTCGAATATAGTTGAATTTAAGCCTAAATAATTTCATAGTGTAAGAAAAAAAGAAAGATAATCTCTTACTCCTCCTTTTCAATCAATACGTTTTCAACCGGAATGAAGCAAGATACTTTTAGAATGTTTATAATGTTTGACTCGTTGAGTTTTAACTAGCAAGTATTTTCGTCAAAAAATATAAAAAATAAGACCCCTAGAATTACATTTAATTATAATCTTTAAATTCTCACGCTCTCTCCCTCCTTCCGGTTTTGAAGTGTTATTGAAATATTCATTAATTTCTTTCAAAAACATTTGAAAGTATAATATTACACCATTTCGTATTATGCTCAGTGAATATGGGAATATTAACAATGTATGGAAACCACTTCGTAACCACATTATGCCCAGTGGTTAAGACAATATTAGGGACTTGCGCTACATTATGCCAAGTAAATAAGGATTTATTTTAAAATCATAAATAATATTCAACGTTAAACTGGTACACAATTAAAAACGTTTTATTTAGGCCTATCTATGGCCTTCAAAAAGTTGACGACTATATGTTTCGACGTTACAACGTCATCCTCAGGAGTGAATTACAATTGTTTATGGTCAGACTCGACCAACTTGCATATTATTGGTGATCACAAACATAATTTAAACAACAATATTCTATTATTGTTTATGGTCAGACTCGACCAAGCTGCATAGTATTGGTGATCACAAACATAATTTAAACAACAATATTCTATTATTGTTTATGGTCAGACTCGACCAAGCTGCATATTATTGATGATCACAACCATAATTTAAACAACAATATTCAAATACTGTTTATGGTCAGACTCGACCAAGCTGCATATTATTGGTGATCAGAAACATAATTCAAATAACAGTACTTCAAGTTTTTGAGAGGTCAGACTCAATAAAGTTGTTTAATCCATATGTCACATAAGGTGCCGTTAAAATTGAAAATATCAGACCCATGAAAACTTTCTACCCGATAATCGGGAAATATTGGTCTATACCTTACAAGGCTATTTATAGACACTTGATATGATTTAAGTATTAGCATTACAACATTGACTTTAGTCAAGTGCTACAAAAAAAGACTGGTTGTATTGAACTTAACATCTTTCGAAATAACCATTCTTCACATTAAACATTCTGTTTGGCTATTCGTATTAATTTATAAAACAATAAAAATATAACCTAAAATGAAAACTAGAGGGACAAATATTTAATTTGCTTTGATGAAATAAAATTAAAAATAACTCATCATTTTCGAAGTTTGTTTTTACGTTGAAGAAAGTTTAGTTTGTTTGTTTGTAATTAAGCACAAAGCTACACAATGGGCTATCTGTGCTCGGCCCACCACGGGTATGGAAACCCGGATTCTAGCGTTGTAAGTCCGTAGACATACCGCTATGCCAGTGGGGGACGAAAAATTTAGAGTTCGCTTTGTATTATTATTTTGTTTAAAAAATAAAATATAACTTCTTCATGAAACAGTTCCCGGACGGGGCATCGGTAAGTTTACGGACTTACAAAGTTAAAATCCAGGAGTCGATTCCATACAGTGGACAGAACGCATGTAGCTCATTGTGTAGATTTGCGCTTTAAAAAAATCATAACCGTTCTTTAGGAAACTTTGGAGCTTGTACGTTTGTGCTGCCATCTGTTGTAAAGTAAGATCCCCATGTAAGATTAGAATACATAGAGCTGTATCAGTTTACATTACTCGTGATATTTACCTTGGGCAAATTGGAGAATGATACGACTATTTTAAATAATCTGCACACCAGATCTTTGGATGACATTTTCAATAACGATTTAAATCGAATATAACTTATTCTGTTAATTTTGTAGAATCAAACACATAAATAGTAACAGAAATGTCATTAGTAAGGCTTAGGAAACTTACCATCATTTATGAGATGAGAAATATATTATTTATTAAACATTTTTTATTGAGAGGTAGTAAATACTAAATAACATTATGCGATTAAAAAGGATGTACCCAAATTTTGACTGTTATGTGCTGAGGTGAAAGGCACTGTTTCCATTAGCATACTGCTTTTAAACACCAGTTTCTATTTACGGGTGTGTTACATAGTGTTAACGTTTGTTTACATCAGGAAAACAACTTTAGGGCGCTGAGGTAAAAGGCACCGTTGACATAAGTGTACTATTTAAAACAATTGGTTCTTGTATACTGAGATATTGTCATAAGGTGATAGGTACCGCTGATATTAGTGTACTCTTTAAAAACATCAGTTAATTATGTCAATGCTAAATTAAACCAGGAAATTCCATCTGTCGAAGTAGTCACCAGATGGAGAGCGAGAGATTTTTTTTTTCTTTGAAACCAAGCAAACACGTGTGAAGACTGAAATTACAAAAAAAAAACATTATCTGTTAGGAATATTTCCACTTTGAAAGCCTAAGTTTTTCATATCTTAAATAAACTGGAAACCATTACTTGTCACAGAAGGATATGATGTTGAACATAAATACAAGCTGCCGATTTTCTTTATTATTTGGAAGTGTTAAGGGTTACAAACTTCTGTTTGTTTTAGCAAAAACCTACACAATATGCTCTCTACACTCTGTCCAACAGGGGAAATCGAACTCCGGATTTTAACTTTGTAAGTCTATAAACTTACCGCTGACCCACTGAGGAATGAGTAACAAAGTATACCTCAAAATATCTGTTAATGTTTACTGAAGCATCTGAATCGTAGATTAAATAAACAGCAATAACAACTTTTTCTCTTTTGTGGATCTTAATAATCCTCTGTTCTTTATAAAAAAAAGTCCGATGAAACGCGCTTAACCTACTTGCTTAGGATAGTATTTTAATAACTTAATTAACTTAACAGTTTTTGCGTGTTATTCAAAGTTTGTTCGTTTGTTTGTAGTTAAGTACAACGCTACGCAATGGGCTATCTGTGCTGTGCCCACCAAGGGTATCGAAACTCAGTTTCTAGCGTTATAAGTCCGCAGACTTACCACTGTGTCACTGGGGACGCTATTAAAAGTAGCTGTATTGTCACGACGAGATAATTATAAAACAAGGTATTCAAGAAAACAGGTACACTGTTGGGCATTTATATGTACTATATGTCCTCTTTCTGACCATTTTCACTCAGCAGTCACGTCACCAAGATGAAGAATCAATCACTCTACTGTCATCTATGAACTAATATAGTAAACATCCAAAACTCGTGCTTTACATTAATAATTCACGATATAAAAAATTACAGCACAGCAGCTTTTTTACTATACTAATTACTGGCGCCAATTCGACTATGGAATCAAACGCTCCACCAGCTTGTTATCAGTGAACATCATAATGGTCCGATGTAGAAAATATTAGTTCGTCACTGCGTCTCTTAGTATTTCCCGCCTTCTTAACGAGGCCAGGCGAGGACCTTGCCCCAGTGTCATCTGAAGATATCCATATGGCCTGTTATGTGTGCAATTGCGACGTTATAAAAATGTCTTAATTTGTTTAGAAGAGGGGTAGTAGAAAGAGAGACAGTCACGGTTCAACGTCCGTAGTTCCTCTTTTTCAGACTCAGCTATCAACTCCAGTAGTAATTTCCGTAATTGTTCATAGTAGCCATCTTCAAGAGGTCGACTGTCTTTGACGAAATGACCGCATACCTCTCGCTTTTTTTTTTTCTTTTCAGGAAATTGTGTGAGTTTTAATATTATAAAGTCTAACAAAAAAAAATCCATTATGGAAGAGAAAATTATCAAAAAGAGGTGTACTCGAATCCTTCCTTTCACGTTATTAACTTGGAAATTCCACATACGAATCGTCATTGGAGTTCGTGAGCAATGACTACTATCCCATAAAGCAGGTGGCTCTATTAACCTTGCCCGGCATGGGCAGGTAGTTAGGGCGCGAGTTCGAATCCCCGTACCCCCAAACACGCTCGTTCTTTCAGCCGTGGGGGCGTTATAATGTGACGGTCAATCCCACTATTCGTTGGTAAAAAAGTTGGTTGTGGTTGATGATGACTAGCTGCCTTCCCTCTAGTCTTTCACTGCTAAATTAGGGACGACTAGCGCAGATAGCTCTCGTGTAGCTATGCGCAAAATTCAAAGCATACCAAACAAAACTCTATTAGCCGCTACTTATATAATTATTGGTAAGTATGATAGTCTTAGCTCTGAACATCAAATTAACAGTGTATGTTTCACATAAACTTTTGACAGAATATGAGGCCCCTGGTGACTCAGCGGTATATCTAAGGGCTTATAACGCTAATAATCGGATTTCAATACCCGAGGTGAGCAAAACACAGATAGCCACTGTGTAGCTTTGTGCTTAACAACATACAAACAAATTCATTGAGTATGAAAGTTTTGTGTAGTAATTCTGATTGTGCTACCACCTGCTGGAAGAATTATATTCAATTTTTGTACTTTGTAATTAATTTTACTTTAATAAAAAAGTTATAGTTTTAGTTCTGAATATCAGATTAAAACTGTATATTTCATATAAACCTTTTATTGAATTAAGAACCTTATATAGCAATTCATGTTGTACTGCCACCTGCTGGACAAAAACTACTCAATTTTGTCTTTAGGATTAATATCTCGTTAATCAAGAAAACAAACGACAAACAAGTAATTCCAGATATGTTGTTTTATAATAGCGAAAGGATAAATCTTGGCTTTGTATGATAAATGTCACGCACTATTATTTAGATTTGAAGGGTTTCTAGGATTTAACATTAATTTGCATTTAAGTGGCTATTTTATAGTGAAAAAACAAAAGTTTTGGTTTAATTTTCAAAATATGCGATTCAGGTTACTGTTCATATAAGAAACTAAAAGTAATAATAACAAGTATTTACGACGGTCCTTGAATTAAATATTTGATGAAACAGTTCACAGCACATATACCTCTGACTATCGTCATAGTGATTCTGTAGTAAAACTGTATATGCCAACTTAAGCCTCGAAGTTCCAAATGTGTTATTGTTGTTTTTATTCGTATAACTTTAAATAATGGTCGAACAACTTTAAGGGAGGATCGTTGAACGTTAGTGCAGGTTTATCTGAACTGTTTCGAAATCATTTTTATCACCTCGGTAACAAACGTGATCTTAAAACATAAAAATAACGTTAGACAATATTTTTACTTTTCAAATATACTTTTCTTAGAATTAAAATGTAAATTAGCGTCATAATGAAATACGATGAACATGCATTGACTTTTGCATAATTCAACTCAGGGCTGTACCGCTCGTTGGCGAGATATAAACCCTGCGCCCTTCCCCCCCTCGAAAATCTAATCTATTCTTGCTTTCAAAGATGTAATCTCGCGTCCCTGAATGGGTGGAGGTCCATGTAGACACACCGCTCGCACTACCCTTGGTACGGTCCAGATTCTGCCTTGTGAGGCCAAGGGCGCAGCCACCACTTAAGTGTAGGGGGGTGGGGAGGGTATTCTACACAAAGAATTTAAGTAACTTACATGAAAGCCAATTGTTTATATATATACAAAATCAAAATATAGTAGACCTTTAAAACTTTTTAAAATATTGGGGGTGGTCATTCAAACCCCCCCCCTGCTCCCTGGCTACTCCCCTTACTTACAGTTACTAGTTATTCTAAAGCATCATTATCGTGAAGCGTCTTCTATTAGTATACTGTACGTGTGTGTAAAATCATGTTACTCAATAATAGATAGAATAATATTATTGAACTTAATATTTTTTTACAAATCAACAGGAGCAGCTCAGCCTTTTCCCAGTGAGGGGTACAAGGTGGGTTAGACAAGAAATTGAGGGGGGTGCGATATATATATATTATAGTATCTAAGAAGTGAACCTAAGCATTGTTCGTTTGGTGCAGATGTTACAGGGGGAGCCAAGGCGCATTTTGGGAATTGTTTCAGCTCCAGCAAGCCCCTTCTTACCACTGTTGGTACATACCAGTGCTTGAGAAATGAAGCATTCTTTACGTCTGTTAAAGATTTGTCATGTAAAGCTTCAAGTTTATTGAATTTATGTGAAAATAAATAAGCGTAAAGCTGTGACAAAAAAAAATCTGCATTATAAGCATACCTGTAGAATTATATGGTGTTATGAACCTTATATAAATAGTAATTTAATTAGAGTTTTATTACATGGCGTTACAACCTTGTTTTTTGTTGTTTTTTTGCAGCCACTCTTTATTGTCTATAGGGAACATGCCTGTCTTGAATATATTTTAAATTATTTCCACATTTGCACAGTATCTTCAACTAATTCAGTTGCACAATTTCTAACACAAAATTCTTGTCTCATCCCTTCAAAATCTCATTGTTTCTTATCTCCATGTGCATCAAATCTAATTGAACAATGATTACTTGCACCTAGATGTTTCTCAACGTTTACCCTATCAACCATTTCTATATTAGAAATTAACAATTAACGGATCCAAAACAGCACTATAGGTTCCCTAACCAATTTTTCAAGAAAACTATCCTGAACAGTCTATAAAATTATGTCTCCCTTATGACTTGACTCTAACATTTCTCAGTCTGTATGCCTGAAATGAAAGACTCCTATAATTATAACCTCATTAGCAGTTGAATTATTTATCTTCTTGTACCATTAATTTCATCAGTTTCACCTGGTGGTCTGTAAGTAATTCCAACTAAAAGCCTACTCCTCTTATAACCACTAACAGAAGCCGAAATAGATTCAATCTCATTGCTGTTAACGAGATTCCCACTGTCCCTATCTACTATCTAGCGAAACCACAGCCAAGGGAAGTGTTCAAGTTGAGGATATCAAAATTAATCGTTTCATGCGCGTCACTAATCAGATGACGAGGCATTTGGCTACCTTAAGTGAGTCACACTTGTTTTGTTTTTCTAAGAAAATACGGTAGTGTTTTATGTTGATCGTGAAAGTAATAATGTAACAACGAATGTAGCAGAGAATTATAATAACCATTTTATGAAATATAAATCGTTAGTATACCCAAAGGAAAGTAGCAGAAATGTGCAATGAGATATGTTTCGATGTTGTGGAGAAATATATAGAGAATGAAAAATTTGTGGTAAGGTAACAAATTTTATTTTTATTTTTTTTGGGGGGCGGTGTTCTTATCAGTGTTAGGTTTTTTTTTGGGGGGGAGGGAGTGGGAGGCCGGTGTTCTTATCAGTGTTAGGTTTTTTTGGGGGGAGAGTGGGAGGCCGGTGTTCTTATCAGTGTTAGGTTTTATTGAGGGGGGCGGTGTTAGGTAATGTCTTAAAATATCTTTACGTAATTTTATGTCCCTGAATAGAAGAGCTTTCAAACGGATTAGTGGAACTGTCTGTCATTTTCATAACATGCCCACAGCTGAAAGTGTGAAGCACATAGTAGCATCACGACTTGAGCCCCGGACCTTTATCTCAGCCCAACATGCTAACTCAGCCTCTGCTAAATAATAAGGACTGAGGTTTTTCAGATATTCGCGAAAAGCTATACAATGGAAAGTAACTAGTCGATAACACCTGTGATCTTCTCAGGTAAACTGTTTTTCTCGCAAGTATTATATAGGTCCATTTAATAACGACGGAATCGAACAAGAAATTTTAGAGTAATCTGAATTTGAAGACCTAACTGGGTTTTGAGAAATTAGGAATAAACAGACTGGATGCGTGTGATGTTAAGTCTAAAATAATCTTTATTATAACACAAAGCAAAAAAAAAACAAAGTGTGTGTACTTTCGTAGACGAGTGAATAACCACCACTGCTTAACAATTGAATCGATCGGCAGTTTTCCTCCTCGTGGAACAGAACTCTGTCGAACTTAACACTTCGATAACCAGGTAGAACTAAATAATGATAGACGGATCCATACTAGAAACCTCGTATTACTTCTCTTGCAAGGGCGTCACCAAGTGACTGATCAGTCTCTCTTTTAATAAAAGCAACTAGAAAACATGTCATATGCCTGCATACCACCAATCCCCCACGAACTCTTGTGCTCCTCTAATCAAAGTACGTCTACAATAATTTCCTGGGGGGACGCGAACTACGGACCATCTCTTCTAATGAGCTCGACATTCTAACCACTAGACTAAGCCTACTCTTTAAACACCTAACATAGGTCACTATTGCATTAGAATGTAGGATTGTCACCGATGATATATAATCCTAACTAAGAATAATACGGTAATTACTCAATCAGCCAACCTTTGCTTTATTCTTTTGATTTACTTGAGATGATTGTTTCACAGACATGTGCACGACTTGCATGATGTTTTAACCAGTCTACTGAAAGATACGAGGAAAAATAACGATCATTTTTAAAAGTTAAAATGATAAAAAATACTACTTACAAAGTGTTTTTGATCAAAAAAATACTAAGAGGTACTGGGAATTATATCCATCGAACAGGAAGGAGCTAAAAACTTGCCCTCACGGGAGCCATTAGTGTCTTCGAATGACAGAAGACACGCAAGACAAGTTTCAATGAATAACATTCTAACCATTAGTGAATTACAAGAATTTGAATTTTCGTATCATCTATTGTCCAAAAATATTATTTGGTGTTAGAGGATTAGATGATTGAGGAAACCAAAGAAATGAATTATCATATAAATAATGAATTATCATATAAATGTGAGAAAAATGTTGGTGAGGATTAGATGATAAATGTGAGAAAAACGTTGGTGAGGATTAGATGATTGAGGAAATCAAAGAAATGAATTATCATATAAATGTGAGAAAAACGTTGGTGAGGATTAGATGATTGAGGAAATCAAAGAAATGAATTATCATATAAATGTGAGAAAAACGTTGGTGAGGATTA
>NW_013669985.1:39607-46104 GCF_000517525.1 Limulus polyphemus
AACGACTTATCATATAAATGTGAGAAAAATGTTGGTGAGGATTATCATATAAATGTGAGAAAAATGTTGGTGAGGATTAGATGATTGAGGAAATCAAAGAAATGAATTATCATATAAATGTGAGAAAAATGTTGGTGAATAGAGGAGTGCCCAAAGAGAAATCTTGTCCAAAGGCTTTTCACACTTTTTCAACCCCACTGACAAGCTGTTTGATATTAATGATTGTCTTACCATATTCTGTCTCGCTATCACTTAGTTATGTCTCACCATCTCCTCTTCCTCTATCTCGCTGTTAACAAGTTTCGTCTTACCTTCTAGTCCATATTTCCGTTTTGCTGTCGTTAAGTTTCGTTTCTTCATCCTCTCTGTGGTTACTCTTCTTACTTAATTATTCCTGTGTATTTAGTACCCCCAGTGGCGCAGCAGTAAGTCTGAAGGCATATAACGCTAAAAACCGGATTTCGATACACGTGATGGGCACAGCACAGATAACCCATTGTGTAGCTTTGTGCTTACTAGCAAAAAAAAAAAACTATGTAATTCTATCTATACATTTATCTTTTTATGATTCTGTCTAATTCTATTTTCCAGGTTATTTTTCTTTGATTTAATAATCTCATTGTTAGTGTTAGATTTACTGAGTTAAGTCTAATTCAGGCTTTTATGCTTACAGAATCTGAATTTCCGTTGACGTTACTTTCCCACAGCTTGTTTCTATTTTTAATTTTTTTTTCGTTACGTGTCTTGGTGCAGTATTTCGCCGCGCAGGAAATTTGCCCAGACATCGTGACCTTATTCTTTAAATCAATGTATATAAAAAAATGTTAGACTTAGATGTCTTATTGCTTGATATCTACACAAGAATTTTAATAATTATATTCCTAGCTTCCTTGAACTTTGAACTAAATGTTAACAAACGACGTAAGCAGAAAGCTCACACTTAAAATCACTCATCCTTTGCTTGCAGTTGTACTTATTTCTATGACAACAAATAATACACTGAGCAATTAAAAAAAGATAACAAGACGATTATTGTACTTCGATTCAGTGACGTAGGAGTATAATTTTCAAATTGGATCTGTAGTGCATATCTTTATAAACGTTTCTCTCTCAGCCTTGAAAATTCTCTTTTGTGTGTGTGCAGTTACCTCTTGGTTAATAAAACTATACCTGCAACAATAGGAATCGTGTGACCATGTTCGTAGGCGGATGAATACATTTGAACTGGAGGGAGGGAGTACCTTATTTTAACCTTGACTATTGAATTTGGAACTGAAACAGCAACTTTCCATGGTAGTTTTACACAAGTATCTATTCCCCATTCATAGAGGCTCTTTGCTACCGGGTCAAAATGGGGGGGGGGGGGATTAGTGCTCTTCGTTTCTATCGCCTATGATCGTGTTTTGTTTGTTTTTTAAAAAACATACTTGATCTTAGGAAGTGGTATGTCACATAATAAGGACACTGCACGAACTACCAACAATTATCTGGAATCATAAACATGGAAAAAACCAAAGCAATTAATTCAGTATCAACCCTCTTTTTGAAAGATAGCTCAGCGGTAAAACTGAATGCTTATAACGATAAAAATCTGGTTCTGATTCTTGCAGTGGATAGAACGCAGATAGTTCATTGTGTATCTTTGCGGTTAATAACAAATAAGCGTATCATAGTTTATCTCTCATACAAACATAACTTATCAGCAGTAACGCAGCTATATGTTATGGGGCCCGTGGATCAAACTTACATGGAGGCTCTTAACCACTATTGCTAATAATTGTGCCCCCGAAAGTCTGGTAGGGAGCCGTGGACTTGATCTGACTGGTAATACTGAGAATATACGATTTAAAGTAAAGAAGAATGTATAACAACACGAGAACTACACAACATCTGCTATATATCATGCCAAAGAGGCTTTTCGCCCAATACTAATGCTCATCAGTTCTGCTGGTATAAGACAGATACAGTAGTGGCTGAGACGCTATTTGTATTATAAAATTACATAAACAACAAGAGTTAGAATGTGAGCCAGAATAAGTTGTGAAACGTATATTTCATCAAGTTTATATGTCATTTATAAACAGAATTAGGGTAAGGAGTAACAACACAATATTATTTATTTATCTGAACACTAATTATATATTGCTATTATTTATTTTTACTTGGATTAACTTTACTCATTCAGAGAAATAGACAAACCAGCAAGCTTTTTTTTTGTCATTCCCAGAGATAGGTAGCTGTTGCCGTGCCTACAATTTTTTGTTTCGCTAATATTATCTCTACTCTTGCATGTCCACATCTGATCAGAATTGAATTCCCTTGTAAGGATAGCATGCATGATGGTGGAGAATGAGGTCGGTAATTTTAGAAAACTGAATTAAAACGTGTTTTATCTTGTTTTAAATAACAGCAGTTGAACGTTTAAAAAGAAAACTTTAAATAAATATTACAAGTATGAACGAACTGTTCATAAAATCTAATCTTATTTTGTCGTGTGACTCCAGTGGCTCAGCGGTAAGTCTGAAGGCTTATAACGCTAAAAACCGGGTTAACCTACTAGTTAGCTTTGTGCTTAATTACAAAAAAAATTTTGAAGTTGATATTTTCGCATTTAATGTACTCCTATCTAGTAATATCGTGTATGCCGTTAAGCCAGTAATATTAAATTGTCTTGATATAATTAACTCACTTGGTTTTTGTAAGTTTTAAAGTTATTATATTGTCCTGAGAAGTTTAGATTTTTCTGAAAACTGAGATCGGAGGTAGGCCTCTGTTCAAGATGTCTGTCGAATTTCGCCCCAATACCAATAAACTGTAAACTGGGAGCAAGAACAAAAAAAAAAAAGGTGGCATCTTTTATCTTTCTTTTGTTTCCAGGCTAAAGTAAATGTACGAATAACAGAGTCATGAATTCGAATTTCAATTTAAAAAAAAAAACTAATTTGTTTACCAGCTTCTGTGATCTATTTCGACGCTGGCAGTTGAAGAGAGTTGAGAACATTGCTGAAATACGGAGCTGGTAATCTATATTCACCTAAGCCACACATAACGACACAATAACTCTTTCACAGGCAGTTTTATACAGAGACAACTCTCCAAGTGCCATTTTTATTTTTAGATATACATACAAAAAAGACAACAATATATTTTGTTACTTATCTGGAATTTGAAACTGGCAAATTTTGGAACGTTTTCTTCGTGGTGGTACAAAATTTCCAACTCAAGTATGGTTAATAAGACTGTCTTCGAAGCTAAAACAAAGATTATAACAGTGTGTCCTACATATATGTATGTGTCCATGGGAGTGAGAGTTAACGTGAGGTATAAGGAAATATCTATGTATTTGTGAGATATAAAAAAATAACTAGGTATTTGAAAGTGGTCACCAATGCACAGTGCTTACAATTAAAGTATTAAATGTTAGAACACGAGAAAACTAAACTAAACTAGATGTAATTCTACAGGGTTCCACAAAGTGTTCTGTTTCACGAGGAAATAAAACCAAAATTAAGAGTAACAAATATTTTTATTTCTTGCTTTTGAATTTCATATGTCATGTTGTGTTGTAGCCTACAGAGTGCATAATTCTTCTCATGATTCACGACATGCGCACGTTGTATTGACGTCACGACAGTACAAATTGCAACGTTAAGCATCCCTTATGTAACGTCATTTTAGTGTCTACTGACTGACTGACAGACAACACATTATTGTATATTGGTACGAGGGGTCAGAAGAGGTCACTCCTCCATAAGGCCTTTGGCCCCCTTTGGAGGCATAAAAAAAGAAATATAATATCAAGATTAAAATACTTTAGGCTAAAATTTATACTGTTCATTACTGGAACGAATATGTTTCATTATACAAATCTGTAATTACGGCTGTCAGAATAACCTTTTTTTCATGACTTGCTTTTTGTTTTGTTTTTACACTTAATGGAATATTTTCGTCGTTATTTTCTTCTTCTCAGTCGAAAGACTTTCGGAGTGAAATAATTCATTATGTATATTCTAAACCATCTAAGTGTAAGTGTCTGTCATCATTGAAGACTATTTTACTGAATACGTTTCACATACGCCTTTACTCATCGAGCTACCTATAATTAGATTGTAAATTACGTTCTGGTTTTCTCACTCGAAGCTGAGAACCCATCAAGAGCTCGGGAAATGACACTAAGACTAGATAATTGTATGCCGTCATTATGCGTGACTGCTCTTTCAACTCGATCTAACCTTGACCTACTAGATATAGGTTCTTTCCAGGTCAGTGCTCATGAAATATGTCTCGGAAAAAACTATTCAGAGATTAAAAAGAGTAAAAGCAAGACGCTGATTCTCACTCAGAATTGTTTATGAACAATTTTACAGCGTGCATGAAAAGTAGAAGTATATGAATCACCGATTTTCTAGAACCATCAGAGTTTTACAGAGTTACTTCTTAGTTTAAGTCGTGTAAGCAAGTAGAACCAAATTACTTCTTAGCTGTAAGTCGTGTAAGCAAGATATAATCGATTACTTCTTAGATGTAAGTCACGTGAAAAAGGTAGGACCGAATTACTTCGTAGCTGTAAGCCGTGTAAGCAAGGTATAACCGAATTACTTCTTAGCTGTAAGTCTTGTAAGGAAGGTATAACCGAATTACTTCTTAGCTGTAAGTCGTGTAAGTCAGGTAGAATAGAATCATTTCTTAGTCGTGAGTTGTGAGGAAGGTAGAAACGAATTACTTCTTAGCAAGGTATAAGCAAGGTGTAAGCAAGATATAAATGAATTATTTCTTAGTTGTAAGTCATGTAAGTAAAGTAGAATAGAATCACTTCTTAAGTCGTAAGTCGCGTAGGAAAGGTAGAACCGAATTACTTCTTAGTTGTAAGTCGTGTAAGTAAAGTAGAACCGAATTATTTCTTAGCCGTAAGTCGTGTAAGTAAAGTAGAACCGAATTATTTCTTAGCCGTAAGTCGTGTAGGAAAGGTAGAACCGAATTACTTCTTAGTTGTAAGTCGTGTAAGTAAAGTAGAACCGAATTATTTCTTAGCCGTAAGTCGTGTAAGTAAAGTAGAACCGAATTATTTCTTAGCCGTAAATCGTGTAAACAAAGTATTCTTTTTGTTTCGTGATGGTCAGAAATACTTTTTCGTGTGAACCATTTTTTCTTACTTAGTTTCACTGCAAGATGAAATTAACCAGATTATTCATTAACGATGAGAAAATGTCAGTCATATTCATTGTAAGTTTTAAAGAAACATCAGTAAGTTTGAAAGTAAAAGCATATTTTTGTACTTAATTAATTACATTATTCCACTGATGACTGGTCACCTTTCGTGATTGTCTGTATAAACTTCCTCGTTTTGAACTCTGTTTAAAGGTGACAACAAAACCTATTACTTAGAGCAGTGATTGAAATTATAAGAGCATCATCCTTAAAACTTTAAAATGACAGTAAATAAAAGTTTAAAATTAATAGCGTTGTTCGGTAGCATTCAGTTTTGTAAATTATACGTTTGACAAGTTTTTAAATATATTGCTCTGAAATATTATGATTTTTATTCTTCTTTATATGTTACACTTTCACCAATAGGTGCCGTTGTTTAGTGTAGTGTTTGAATGACACAAATATTTATTAATACATTTTTTAAATACTGAAATATCTTTGCTCGAAAATAATGTAGTCATTCATCGTAAATTAATTAGTAAGCATGTGAACAAGTTGTAACATTCGCATTTGAGTAGTTACAATAAATCAAGAAATAACGAGTATTAAGCAACTCTTTAGTTCTTGTAAATTTAATTTAGTTTATTGTAACAGTTCAGTATACCTGTGCTTCATTATACATAAATAGAATAGGCTCATAAGTCAGTGCGGAAACTAAAGAATTGTGACTTTGTTATTTATTTTCAATATTTATTGCTCAACAAATTAGCCTAAAATACTTTCCATAAATCATAACGTTTTGCAACTCTGTAAACGTAACCCTACGAAAGCCCGCTACTTAGAGTTAGCAAGAACACAATAAGATTCGTTCTTTTAGAGCAGAGGTCACCAAACTACGGCCCGCGAGGTCAGTTCATCCGGCCCGCTGCTGCACTGTGCCACAAATGAGCTAAAATATAATTATTTATATGGAAATATAATAGATTGTAGATAAACTTACTATGTAAAAAAAAATTAAATAAAAGTGTCCAAATTTGTCCAATCTCATTTTTGCATCTGACAGTAATATAAGTTTCAGGAAAATCAGTGAAATAAAAAATTCGGCAACTTTTTGCGACTTTGGATATCAGAGCGCTTTTTGTGCAAGTACCTGCAATGAGGGTTCATTCCTGCAGTCGCCTCTAATAACTTAACTTCCAAGTATTTTTTCTAAGTTTTTCTCCATCTATTTAGAGATAACTGAACTTCCAAGTATTTTTTCTCCACCTATTGAGAGATAACCGAACTTCCAAGTATTTTTTCTCCACCTATTGAGAGATAACTGAACTTACAAGTATTTTTCCTTATTA